>NW_028122492.1:0-89716 GCF_965194805.1 Balaenoptera borealis | reverse complement strand
TGCAATGTAGATTTGCGTGCCTGTGTCCTTCCAATTCTCTCTTCTTCGTTTATAGGTCTAGGCATAGGTCTGCTAGATCATATGGTAGCTCAATGGTTACCTTTTAAAGGCACCTCTATTCTGTTCTCCTTAGTGGCTCTTTCCAGGTTACGTCCCACTTAAAGTGGAGGGTATGTATTTCTTCCCAGCACCTTCAGCATTTATTCTTTGTAGTTTTTGCTGATGGTTATTCTGAGTGGTGTGAGCTGATACCTCTTTGTGGTTGAATTTGCATGTGTCTCATAACGTGTTGAAATTGAGCTTTAAGACATGTCCTTTTAATGTTTCCAGCTGTGATTAGAGCTTATTTCTTCAAAGTGTTTTCTTAAAGGATGTGTCACCATTTGAAATATTTTGGCCATTATCTCCCTCAAGACATTTTGAGGGCAGGTTTCATTTACAGCCCTGAAGTACTTGTTCATATGAAGTGACCATTAGCTCAGGCTTTAAACCTGCTTTTGCAGGTAATGGCCAGAGAGCGGCAGCCTTTCTACGTTCCCCATGCTGGTACTAGGGAAACAGACCTACCGGCCAGTGGTGTTCTTCGGTTATAAATTAGAGTGCAATGTGCCCGGATAAACCCACAAATGTTGATGTCTCCTTGCTTTTGTTTGTTTTTAATTCAATTTATATTTATTATTAGAGTAATATTCCATTGTGTACGTGGACCACTTCTTCTTGGTGCATTCCTCGGTTGATGGACATTTTCATTGCTTCCAAGTGCTGGCTATGGTAAATATTGCTGGCGTACAGGTTTGCCAGCCTGTGATTTTTGATTCTCATTTTCTCAGGTGATAGGCCAAGCAGTGGTTGTGATTGATTGACTGGTAGCTCAATGTTTCCCTTTTCAAAGCACCTACGTTGTGTTTTCATTAGTGGCTCTTTACATGCCCCCCCTTACAACCGAGGGTACGCATTTCTCCACACTCCCTTCACCGTTTATTTTTGGCAGCATTTTTCCTAATGGCCATTCTGATTGCTGTGAGCTGATAGGTTTTTGTAATATGGGTATGCATGACATTAAAATTTTTAACATTCATCATATTCCTACGCCTTTTTCTTTTCTCTTAAAAGAAAAAACCGTAAGTATAATAGAGCTCTTGAAATTGACTTCTTCGAAGGTTGCCCTCTTTTGAATTTTTTGGTCGATTTTTGACCCCAGAAATTTTTTGGAGGGCAGGTGTCATTTACAGAACTGCAAGTTGGTGAAAATTTAGTGACCTTTTGCAGTGGGTTCAAAGCTGCTGTTGTGGGAAACGTCCACAAGGAGGTAGCGTTTCTCCATTCCCCAATCTGGGTACTAGGGCAGCAGAGCCCTTCTGGAAGTCATTGTCCTAGGTTATAAATTAGAATGGAATTTGCCAGGAGAAATCCCCATAAGTTTATGTCTCATTACTTCTTCTTGGTTTTTAAAATTTTTTTAATCTGGGTAAAGTTTAGAATATTGTTTGTCCTAGGTGTACACCATCTGGTCCATTTGTACATTATGTATGTCTATTAATGTACAGATCCTCTTCCCATGTAAAATATTACAGTGTTCCATCGACCTCCCTTGCTATATGTTCGGTCTTTTTGATACATGTATATAATATGTATTTGTATATGTATAGTAACACTAATCCTCATTTCTCAATTTCCCCCCTCCTTTCCTTTTAGATGAGCATAGTTTGTTTTGTTTTCTAAGCCTGTGAGTGTCTTTCTCTTTGGAAATATGTTCATCTGTGTCAGTTATTAGATAATGCCATAAGTGATAATATAGGCTATAGGTCTTTTGCTTTCTGACCTACTTCATGTTTTGTGATTATCTCCAGGCTCATCTGTGGTGCCTCAAAGAGCAGCGCTTCAGTGTTTTCCATGGCTAATATTCCATTGTGTACATGGACCACTTCTTCTTGGTGCATTCCTCTGTTGATGGACATTTTCCTTGCTTCCAAGTGTTGCCTATGGTAAATATTGCTGGAGGGCAGGATTGCCAGCCTGTGATTTTTGATTTTCATTTTCTCAGGTGATAGACCCAGCAGTGGTTATGATTGATTGACTGGTATGGTAGCTCAACGTTTACCTTTTCAAGGCACCTCAATTGTGCTTTCATTAGTGGCTCTTACCACGTCCCCCTTAGAATCGAGGGTATGCACTTCTCCACAATCACGTCAGCATTTCTTGTTTGCAGCATTTTTGTTGATGGCCATTCTGACTGGTGTGAGCTGATAGGTGTTTGTAATTTGGGTTTACATGTCTGTAAAAATTCCTACAATTCATCATTTTTCCACGCCTTTTTCTTTTCTGTTAAAAGAAAAAAGAACAAAAGTGTGAGTATAATATACCTCTTCAAATTTTCTTTTTGGAAGGTTGCACTCTAGAATTTTTTGGTCGATTTTCGACCTCAGTATTTTTTGGAGGGCAGGTGTCATTTACAGACCTGCAATTGGTGAATATTTAGTGACCTTTTGCAGTGGGTTTAAAGCTGCTGTTGTGGGAAACGGCCACAAGGATGCAGCATTTCTCCATTCCCAAATCTGGGTACTAGGGCAGCAGAGCCGTTCTGGAAGTCGTTTGCCTAGGTTGTAAATTTGAATGGAATGTGCCAGGAAACCCCCCCATAAGTTTATGTCTCATTACTCCTAGTTCGTTGTTTTAATTTTTTCAATTGGGGTAATGGTTAGAATGTTGCTTGTCCAAGGTGTACACACTCTGGTTCATCTACATATTCTATATACCTATTTATGTAGAGATCCTCTTCCCCTGTAAATTATTACAGAGTGTTCCGTAAACCTTCCTTGCTATATGGTCGGTCTTTTTGATATATGTATATAATATGTATTTGTATACATATGGTAACGCTAATCTTCATTTATCCATTCCCCCCACCTTTCCTTTTAGATAAGCATAGTTTTTTTTAATAAGTCTGTGATTGACTTTCTCTGTGGAAATATGTTCATTTGTGTCAGTTATTAGATAACGCCTATAAGTGATATCATAGGATATAGGACTTTTGCTTTCCGACTTAACCTCATGTTCTGTGATTATCTCCAAGATCATCTATGGTGCCTCAAAGAGCAGGGTTTCATTGTTTTCCATGGCTAGTATTCATTGTGTACATGGACCACTTCTTCTTTATCCTTTCATCTGTTGATGGACATTTTGGTTGCTTCACTGTCTTGGCTATGGTGAATAAGGCTGCAGTGCAGCTTTTGCAGCCCGGGTCTTCTTCATTCTGGTCTTCTCAGGTGAGAGGCCCATTGGTGCGTCTGCTGGATTGAATGGTACCTCAATTTTTCCTTTTCAACGCAGCTCCTTTCTGTTCTCATTATTAGCGTTTAACCCTTTTGCATCTCACCAGCAGCTAGAGGGTACACAGTTCTCTAAAACCTCTTCAGCATTTATTGTTTGTAGACTTTTTGCCAATGGTCAGTCGACTGGTGTGAGTTGAAAACTTTTTGTAGATTAGATTGCATGAGTCTCATACTTCCTGAGGTGGAGCTTTTATCCATTTTCCTTTCTTTAAAAAGAGAGTGAGTAAAACTTACCTCTTCATACTATCTTCTTGAAAATTTGGCCTGTTTTGAATTTTTTGTATCCATTCCCTACCTCAGCACAATTTTGAGGGCAGGTGTCCTTTACAGCCCTGAGTCCTTGTGAATGGTAAGTGACCATTAGCTGTGGGTTAAAAGCTGCTCTTGCGGGAATCGGCCACAAGGCGGCAGCATTTCTCCTTTACCAAATCTGGTTTCTAGGGCAACAGAGCCTTACTGGAAGTGGTGTTCTAGGTTGTAAATTAGAATGGAATGTGCGAGGAAAAAGCCCTTTAAGTTTATGTCTCATTACTTCTTGTTGGTATTTTGAACTTAATTTTTATTTCTTATCACAGCAAACTTGATTACGATGTTTTGTTTGTTCTAGGTGTGCAAGATGTGGTTCTTTCACACATATGCATATATCTATTCTTCGGATCCTTTTCCCATGTAGGTTATGACACAATGTTGAGTAGTCTTCTCTTGGTATTGCGTAGGTCTTTGGTGATTATATATTTCACATGTGTTTGTATCTCTCTGTTAACCTCAATATGGTAATGTATCCAATCCTCACACCTTTCCATTTGGTGAACCATAAGTTTTTTTAATGAATCTATGATAGTGTTTCTCTGTGGAAATATCTTTGTTTGTATCATTTTTTAGGTAACACCTATATGTGATATGATAGGATATGTGTCTTTCGCTTTCTCACTTACTCCAAGTTGCGTGATTACTTCTAGACTCATCTATGGTGCTGCAAATGGCATTGTTTCATTTTTTCACTAGCTCTTATTCCATCTGTACAGGTAGCAGTACTTCTTTGTCCACCCATCTGTCGGTGGACTTTTTGGTTACTTCCATATCTTGGCTATTGTAATACTATGCAATGTAGATTTGCGTGCCTGTGTCCTTCCAATTCTCTCTTCTTCGTTTATAGGTCTAGGCATAGGTCTGCTAGATCATATGGTAGCTCAATGGTTACCTTTTAAAGGCACCTCTATTCTGTTCTCCTTAGTGGCTCTTTCCAGGTTACGTCCCACTTAAAGTGGAGGGTATGTATTTCTTCCCAGCACCTTCAGCATTTATTCTTTGTAGTTTTTGCTGATGGTTATTCTGAGTGGTGTGAGCTGATACCTCTTTGTGGTTGAATTTGCATGTGTCTCATAACGTGTTGAAATTGAGCTTTAAGACATGTCCTTTTAATGTTTCCAGCTGTGATTAGAGCTTATTTCTTCAAAGTGTTTTCTTAAAGGATGTGTCACCATTTGAAATATTTTGGCCATTATCTCCCTCAAGACATTTTGAGGGCAGGTTTCATTTACAGCCCTGAAGTACTTGTTCATATGAAGTGACCATTAGCTCAGGCTTTAAACCTGCTTTTGCAGGTAATGGCCAGAGAGCGGCAGCCTTTCTACGTTCCCCATGCTGGTACTAGGGAAACAGACCTACCGGCCAGTGGTGTTCTTCGGTTATAAATTAGAGTGCAATGTGCCCGGATAAACCCACAAATGTTGATGTCTCCTTGCTTTTGTTTGTTTTTAATTCAATTTATATTTATTATTAGAGTAATATTCCATTGTGTACGTGGACCACTTCTTCTTGGTGCATTCCTCGGTTGATGGACATTTTCATTGCTTCCAAGTGCTGGCTATGGTAAATATTGCTGGCGTACAGGTTTGCCAGCCTGTGATTTTTGATTCTCATTTTCTCAGGTGATAGGCCAAGCAGTGGTTGTGATTGATTGACTGGTAGCTCAATGTTTCCCTTTTCAAAGCACCTACGTTGTGTTTTCATTAGTGGCTCTTTACATGCCCCCCCTTACAACCGAGGGTACGCATTTCTCCACACTCCCTTCACCGTTTATTTTTGGCAGCATTTTTCCTAATGGCCATTCTGATTGCTGTGAGCTGATAGGTTTTTGTAATATGGGTATGCATGACATTAAAATTTTTAACATTCATCATATTCCTACGCCTTTTTCTTTTCTCTTAAAAGAAAAAACCGTAAGTATAATAGAGCTCTTGAAATTGACTTCTTCGAAGGTTGCCCTCTTTTGAATTTTTTGGTCGATTTTTGACCCCAGAAATTTTTTGGAGGGCAGGTGTCATTTACAGAACTGCAAGTTGGTGAAAATTTAGTGACCTTTTGCAGTGGGTTCAAAGCTGCTGTTGTGGGAAACGTCCACAAGGAGGTAGCGTTTCTCCATTCCCCAATCTGGGTACTAGGGCAGCAGAGCCCTTCTGGAAGTCATTGTCCTAGGTTATAAATTAGAATGGAATTTGCCAGGAGAAATCCCCATAAGTTTATGTCTCATTACTTCTTCTTGGTTTTTAAAATTTTTTTAATCTGGGTAAAGTTTAGAATATTGTTTGTCCTAGGTGTACACCATCTGGTCCATTTGTACATTATGTATGTCTATTAATGTACAGATCCTCTTCCCATGTAAAATATTACAGTGTTCCATCGACCTCCCTTGCTATATGTTCGGTCTTTTTGATACATGTATATAATATGTATTTGTATATGTATAGTAACACTAATCCTCATTTCTCAATTTCCCCCCTCCTTTCCTTTTAGATGAGCATAGTTTGTTTTGTTTTCTAAGCCTGTGAGTGTCTTTCTCTTTGGAAATATGTTCATCTGTGTCAGTTATTAGATAATGCCATAAGTGATAATATAGGCTATAGGTCTTTTGCTTTCTGACCTACTTCATGTTTTGTGATTATCTCCAGGCTCATCTGTGGTGCCTCAAAGAGCAGCGCTTCAGTGTTTTCCATGGCTAATATTCCATTGTGTACATGGACCACTTCTTCTTGGTGCATTCCTCTGTTGATGGACATTTTCCTTGCTTCCAAGTGTTGCCTATGGTAAATATTGCTGGAGGGCAGGATTGCCAGCCTGTGATTTTTGATTTTCATTTTCTCAGGTGATAGACCCAGCAGTGGTTATGATTGATTGACTGGTATGGTAGCTCAACGTTTACCTTTTCAAGGCACCTCAATTGTGCTTTCATTAGTGGCTCTTACCACGTCCCCCTTAGAATCGAGGGTATGCACTTCTCCACAATCACGTCAGCATTTCTTGTTTGCAGCATTTTTGTTGATGGCCATTCTGACTGGTGTGAGCTGATAGGTGTTTGTAATTTGGGTTTACATGTCTGTAAAAATTCCTACAATTCATCATTTTTCCACGCCTTTTTCTTTTCTGTTAAAAGAAAAAAGAACAAAAGTGTGAGTATAATATACCTCTTCAAATTTTCTTTTTGGAAGGTTGCACTCTAGAATTTTTTGGTCGATTTTCGACCTCAGTATTTTTTGGAGGGCAGGTGTCATTTACAGACCTGCAATTGGTGAATATTTAGTGACCTTTTGCAGTGGGTTTAAAGCTGCTGTTGTGGGAAACGGCCACAAGGATGCAGCATTTCTCCATTCCCAAATCTGGGTACTAGGGCAGCAGAGCCGTTCTGGAAGTCGTTTGCCTAGGTTGTAAATTTGAATGGAATGTGCCAGGAAACCCCCCCATAAGTTTATGTCTCATTACTCCTAGTTCGTTGTTTTAATTTTTTCAATTGGGGTAATGGTTAGAATGTTGCTTGTCCAAGGTGTACACACTCTGGTTCATCTACATATTCTATATACCTATTTATGTAGAGATCCTCTTCCCCTGTAAATTATTACAGAGTGTTCCGTAAACCTTCCTTGCTATATGGTCGGTCTTTTTGATATATGTATATAATATGTATTTGTATACATATGGTAACGCTAATCTTCATTTATCCATTCCCCCCACCTTTCCTTTTAGATAAGCATAGTTTTTTTTAATAAGTCTGTGATTGACTTTCTCTGTGGAAATATGTTCATTTGTGTCAGTTATTAGATAACGCCTATAAGTGATATCATAGGATATAGGACTTTTGCTTTCCGACTTAACCTCATGTTCTGTGATTATCTCCAAGATCATCTATGGTGCCTCAAAGAGCAGGGTTTCATTGTTTTCCATGGCTAGTATTCATTGTGTACATGGACCACTTCTTCTTTATCCTTTCATCTGTTGATGGACATTTTGGTTGCTTCACTGTCTTGGCTATGGTGAATAAGGCTGCAGTGCAGCTTTTGCAGCCCGGGTCTTCTTCATTCTGGTCTTCTCAGGTGAGAGGCCCATTGGTGCGTCTGCTGGATTGAATGGTACCTCAATTTTTCCTTTTCAACGCAGCTCCTTTCTGTTCTCATTATTAGCGTTTAACCCTTTTGCATCTCACCAGCAGCTAGAGGGTACACAGTTCTCTAAAACCTCTTCAGCATTTATTGTTTGTAGACTTTTTGCCAATGGTCAGTCGACTGGTGTGAGTTGAAAACTTTTTGTAGATTAGATTGCATGAGTCTCATACTTCCTGAGGTGGAGCTTTTATCCATTTTCCTTTCTTTAAAAAGAGAGTGAGTAAAACTTACCTCTTCATACTATCTTCTTGAAAATTTGGCCTGTTTTGAATTTTTTGTATCCATTCCCTACCTCAGCACAATTTTGAGGGCAGGTGTCCTTTACAGCCCTGAGTCCTTGTGAATGGTAAGTGACCATTAGCTGTGGGTTAAAAGCTGCTCTTGCGGGAATCGGCCACAAGGCGGCAGCATTTCTCCTTTACCAAATCTGGTTTCTAGGGCAACAGAGCCTTACTGGAAGTGGTGTTCTAGGTTGTAAATTAGAATGGAATGTGCGAGGAAAAAGCCCTTTAAGTTTATGTCTCATTACTTCTTGTTGGTATTTTGAACTTAATTTTTATTTCTTATCACAGCAAACTTGATTACGATGTTTTGTTTGTTCTAGGTGTGCAAGATGTGGTTCTTTCACACATATGCATATATCTATTCTTCGGATCCTTTTCCCATGTAGGTTATGACACAATGTTGAGTAGTCTTCTCTTGGTATTGCGTAGGTCTTTGGTGATTATATATTTCACATGTGTTTGTATCTCTCTGTTAACCTCAATATGGTAATGTATCCAATCCTCACACCTTTCCATTTGGTGAACCATAAGTTTTTTTAATGAATCTATGATAGTGTTTCTCTGTGGAAATATCTTTGTTTGTATCATTTTTTAGGTAACACCTATATGTGATATGATAGGATATGTGTCTTTCGCTTTCTCACTTACTCCAAGTTGCGTGATTACTTCTAGACTCATCTATGGTGCTGCAAATGGCATTGTTTCATTTTTTCACTAGCTCTTATTCCATCTGTACAGGTAGCAGTACTTCTTTGTCCACCCATCTGTCGGTGGACTTTTTGGTTACTTCCATATCTTGGCTATTGTAATACTATGCAATGTAGATTTGCGTGCCTGTGTCCTTCCAATTCTCTCTTCTTCGTTTATAGGTCTAGGCATAGGTCTGCTAGATCATATGGTAGCTCAATGGTTACCTTTTAAAGGCACCTCTATTCTGTTCTCCTTAGTGGCTCTTTCCAGGTTACGTCCCACTTAAAGTGGAGGGTATGTATTTCTTCCCAGCACCTTCAGCATTTATTCTTTGTAGTTTTTGCTGATGGTTATTCTGAGTGGTGTGAGCTGATACCTCTTTGTGGTTGAATTTGCATGTGTCTCATAACGTGTTGAAATTGAGCTTTAAGACATGTCCTTTTAATGTTTCCAGCTGTGATTAGAGCTTATTTCTTCAAAGTGTTTTCTTAAAGGATGTGTCACCATTTGAAATATTTTGGCCATTATCTCCCTCAAGACATTTTGAGGGCAGGTTTCATTTACAGCCCTGAAGTACTTGTTCATATGAAGTGACCATTAGCTCAGGCTTTAAACCTGCTTTTGCAGGTAATGGCCAGAGAGCGGCAGCCTTTCTACGTTCCCCATGCTGGTACTAGGGAAACAGACCTACCGGCCAGTGGTGTTCTTCGGTTATAAATTAGAGTGCAATGTGCCCGGATAAACCCACAAATGTTGATGTCTCCTTGCTTTTGTTTGTTTTTAATTCAATTTATATTTATTATTAGAGTAATATTCCATTGTGTACGTGGACCACTTCTTCTTGGTGCATTCCTCGGTTGATGGACATTTTCATTGCTTCCAAGTGCTGGCTATGGTAAATATTGCTGGCGTACAGGTTTGCCAGCCTGTGATTTTTGATTCTCATTTTCTCAGGTGATAGGCCAAGCAGTGGTTGTGATTGATTGACTGGTAGCTCAATGTTTCCCTTTTCAAAGCACCTACGTTGTGTTTTCATTAGTGGCTCTTTACATGCCCCCCCTTACAACCGAGGGTACGCATTTCTCCACACTCCCTTCACCGTTTATTTTTGGCAGCATTTTTCCTAATGGCCATTCTGATTGCTGTGAGCTGATAGGTTTTTGTAATATGGGTATGCATGACATTAAAATTTTTAACATTCATCATATTCCTACGCCTTTTTCTTTTCTCTTAAAAGAAAAAACCGTAAGTATAATAGAGCTCTTGAAATTGACTTCTTCGAAGGTTGCCCTCTTTTGAATTTTTTGGTCGATTTTTGACCCCAGAAATTTTTTGGAGGGCAGGTGTCATTTACAGAACTGCAAGTTGGTGAAAATTTAGTGACCTTTTGCAGTGGGTTCAAAGCTGCTGTTGTGGGAAACGTCCACAAGGAGGTAGCGTTTCTCCATTCCCCAATCTGGGTACTAGGGCAGCAGAGCCCTTCTGGAAGTCATTGTCCTAGGTTATAAATTAGAATGGAATTTGCCAGGAGAAATCCCCATAAGTTTATGTCTCATTACTTCTTCTTGGTTTTTAAAATTTTTTTAATCTGGGTAAAGTTTAGAATATTGTTTGTCCTAGGTGTACACCATCTGGTCCATTTGTACATTATGTATGTCTATTAATGTACAGATCCTCTTCCCATGTAAAATATTACAGTGTTCCATCGACCTCCCTTGCTATATGTTCGGTCTTTTTGATACATGTATATAATATGTATTTGTATATGTATAGTAACACTAATCCTCATTTCTCAATTTCCCCCCTCCTTTCCTTTTAGATGAGCATAGTTTGTTTTGTTTTCTAAGCCTGTGAGTGTCTTTCTCTTTGGAAATATGTTCATCTGTGTCAGTTATTAGATAATGCCATAAGTGATAATATAGGCTATAGGTCTTTTGCTTTCTGACCTACTTCATGTTTTGTGATTATCTCCAGGCTCATCTGTGGTGCCTCAAAGAGCAGCGCTTCAGTGTTTTCCATGGCTAATATTCCATTGTGTACATGGACCACTTCTTCTTGGTGCATTCCTCTGTTGATGGACATTTTCCTTGCTTCCAAGTGTTGCCTATGGTAAATATTGCTGGAGGGCAGGATTGCCAGCCTGTGATTTTTGATTTTCATTTTCTCAGGTGATAGACCCAGCAGTGGTTATGATTGATTGACTGGTATGGTAGCTCAACGTTTACCTTTTCAAGGCACCTCAATTGTGCTTTCATTAGTGGCTCTTACCACGTCCCCCTTAGAATCGAGGGTATGCACTTCTCCACAATCACGTCAGCATTTCTTGTTTGCAGCATTTTTGTTGATGGCCATTCTGACTGGTGTGAGCTGATAGGTGTTTGTAATTTGGGTTTACATGTCTGTAAAAATTCCTACAATTCATCATTTTTCCACGCCTTTTTCTTTTCTGTTAAAAGAAAAAAGAACAAAAGTGTGAGTATAATATACCTCTTCAAATTTTCTTTTTGGAAGGTTGCACTCTAGAATTTTTTGGTCGATTTTCGACCTCAGTATTTTTTGGAGGGCAGGTGTCATTTACAGACCTGCAATTGGTGAATATTTAGTGACCTTTTGCAGTGGGTTTAAAGCTGCTGTTGTGGGAAACGGCCACAAGGATGCAGCATTTCTCCATTCCCAAATCTGGGTACTAGGGCAGCAGAGCCGTTCTGGAAGTCGTTTGCCTAGGTTGTAAATTTGAATGGAATGTGCCAGGAAACCCCCCCATAAGTTTATGTCTCATTACTCCTAGTTCGTTGTTTTAATTTTTTCAATTGGGGTAATGGTTAGAATGTTGCTTGTCCAAGGTGTACACACTCTGGTTCATCTACATATTCTATATACCTATTTATGTAGAGATCCTCTTCCCCTGTAAATTATTACAGAGTGTTCCGTAAACCTTCCTTGCTATATGGTCGGTCTTTTTGATATATGTATATAATATGTATTTGTATACATATGGTAACGCTAATCTTCATTTATCCATTCCCCCCACCTTTCCTTTTAGATAAGCATAGTTTTTTTTAATAAGTCTGTGATTGACTTTCTCTGTGGAAATATGTTCATTTGTGTCAGTTATTAGATAACGCCTATAAGTGATATCATAGGATATAGGACTTTTGCTTTCCGACTTACCTCATGTTCTGTGATTATCTCCAAGATCATCTATGGTGCCTCAAAGAGCAGTGTTTCATTGTTTTCCATGGCTAGTATTCATTGTGTACATGGACCACTTCTTCTTTATCCTTTCATCTGTTGATGGACATTTTGGTTGCTTCACTGTCTTGGCTATGGTGAATAAGGCTGCAGTGCAGCTTTTGCAGCCCGGGTCTTCTTCATTCTGGTCTTCTCAGGTGAGAGGCCCATTGGTGCGTCTGCTGGATTGAATGGTACCTCAATTTTTCCTTTTCAACGCAGCTCCTTTCTGTTCTCATTATTAGCGTTTAACCCTTTTGCATCTCACCAGCAGCTAGAGGGTACACAGTTCTCTAAAACCTCTTCAGCATTTATTGTTTGTAGACTTTTTGCCAATGGTCAGTCGACTGGTGTGAGTTGAAAACTTTTTGTAGATTAGATTGCATGAGTCTCATACTTCCTGAGGTGGAGCTTTTATCCATTTTCCTTTCTTTAAAAAGAGAGTGAGTAAAACTTACCTCTTCATACTATCTTCTTGAAAATTTGGCCTGTTTTGAATTTTTTGTATCCATTCCCTACCTCAGCACAATTTTGAGGGCAGGTGTCCTTTACAGCCCTGAGTCCTTGTGAATGGTAAGTGACCATTAGCTGTGGGTTAAAAGCTGCTCTTGCGGGAATCGGCCACAAGGCGGCAGCATTTCTCCTTTACCAAATCTGGTTTCTAGGGCAACAGAGCCTTACTGGAAGTGGTGTTCTAGGTTGTAAATTAGAATGGAATGTGCGAGGAAAAAGCCCTTTAAGTTTATGTCTCATTACTTCTTGTTGGTATTTTGAACTTAATTTTTATTTCTTATCACAGCAAACTTGATTACGATGTTTTGTTTGTTCTAGGTGTGCAAGATGTGGTTCTTTCACACATATGCATATATCTATTCTTCGGATCCTTTTCCCATGTAGGTTATGACACAATGTTGAGTAGTCTTCTCTTGGTATTGCGTAGGTCTTTGGTGATTATATATTTCACATGTGTTTGTATCTCTCTGTTAACCTCAATATGGTAATGTATCCAATCCTCACACCTTTCCATTTGGTGAACCATAAGTTTTTTTAATGAATCTATGATAGTGTTTCTCTGTGGAAATATCTTTGTTTGTATCATTTTTTAGGTAACACCTATATGTGATATGATAGGATATGTGTCTTTCGCTTTCTCACTTACTCCAAGTTGCGTGATTACTTCTAGACTCATCTATGGTGCTGCAAATGGCATTGTTTCATTTTTTCACTAGCTCTTATTCCATCTGTACAGGTAGCAGTACTTCTTTGTCCACCCATCTGTCGGTGGACTTTTTGGTTACTTCCATATCTTGGCTATTGTAATACTATGCAATGTAGATTTGCGTGCCTGTGTCCTTCCAATTCTCTCTTCTTCGTTTATAGGTCTAGGCATAGGTCTGCTAGATCATATGGTAGCTCAATGGTTACCTTTTAAAGGCACCTCTATTCTGTTCTCCTTAGTGGCTCTTTCCAGGTTACGTCCCACTTAAAGTGGAGGGTATGTATTTCTTCCCAGCACCTTCAGCATTTATTCTTTGTAGTTTTTGCTGATGGTTATTCTGAGTGGTGTGAGCTGATACCTCTTTGTGGTTGAATTTGCATGTGTCTCATAACGTGTTGAAATTGAGCTTTAAGACATGTCCTTTTAATGTTTCCAGCTGTGATTAGAGCTTATTTCTTCAAAGTGTTTTCTTAAAGGATGTGTCACCATTTGAAATATTTTGGCCATTATCTCCCTCAAGACATTTTGAGGGCAGGTTTCATTTACAGCCCTGAAGTACTTGTTCATATGAAGTGACCATTAGCTCAGGCTTTAAACCTGCTTTTGCAGGTAATGGCCAGAGAGCGGCAGCCTTTCTACGTTCCCCATGCTGGTACTAGGGAAACAGACCTACCGGCCAGTGGTGTTCTTCGGTTATAAATTAGAGTGCAATGTGCCCGGATAAACCCACAAATGTTGATGTCTCCTTGCTTTTGTTTGTTTTTAATTCAATTTATATTTATTATTAGAGTAATATTCCATTGTGTACGTGGACCACTTCTTCTTGGTGCATTCCTCGGTTGATGGACATTTTCATTGCTTCCAAGTGCTGGCTATGGTAAATATTGCTGGCGTACAGGTTTGCCAGCCTGTGATTTTTGATTCTCATTTTCTCAGGTGATAGGCCAAGCAGTGGTTGTGATTGATTGACTGGTAGCTCAATGTTTCCCTTTTCAAAGCACCTACGTTGTGTTTTCATTAGTGGCTCTTTACATGCCCCCCCTTACAACCGAGGGTACGCATTTCTCCACACTCCCTTCACCGTTTATTTTTGGCAGCATTTTTCCTAATGGCCATTCTGATTGCTGTGAGCTGATAGGTTTTTGTAATATGGGTATGCATGACATTAAAATTTTTAACATTCATCATATTCCTACGCCTTTTTCTTTTCTCTTAAAAGAAAAAACCGTAAGTATAATAGAGCTCTTGAAATTGACTTCTTCGAAGGTTGCCCTCTTTTGAATTTTTTGGTCGATTTTTGACCCCAGAAATTTTTTGGAGGGCAGGTGTCATTTACAGAACTGCAAGTTGGTGAAAATTTAGTGACCTTTTGCAGTGGGTTCAAAGCTGCTGTTGTGGGAAACGTCCACAAGGAGGTAGCGTTTCTCCATTCCCCAATCTGGGTACTAGGGCAGCAGAGCCCTTCTGGAAGTCATTGTCCTAGGTTATAAATTAGAATGGAATTTGCCAGGAGAAATCCCCATAAGTTTATGTCTCATTACTTCTTCTTGGTTTTTAAAATTTTTTTAATCTGGGTAAAGTTTAGAATATTGTTTGTCCTAGGTGTACACCATCTGGTCCATTTGTACATTATGTATGTCTATTAATGTACAGATCCTCTTCCCATGTAAAATATTACAGTGTTCCATCGACCTCCCTTGCTATATGTTCGGTCTTTTTGATACATGTATATAATATGTATTTGTATATGTATAGTAACACTAATCCTCATTTCTCAATTTCCCCCCTCCTTTCCTTTTAGATGAGCATAGTTTGTTTTGTTTTCTAAGCCTGTGAGTGTCTTTCTCTTTGGAAATATGTTCATCTGTGTCAGTTATTAGATAATGCCATAAGTGATAATATAGGCTATAGGTCTTTTGCTTTCTGACCTACTTCATGTTTTGTGATTATCTCCAGGCTCATCTGTGGTGCCTCAAAGAGCAGCGCTTCAGTGTTTTCCATGGCTAATATTCCATTGTGTACATGGACCACTTCTTCTTGGTGCATTCCTCTGTTGATGGACATTTTCCTTGCTTCCAAGTGTTGCCTATGGTAAATATTGCTGGAGGGCAGGATTGCCAGCCTGTGATTTGTGATTTTCATTTTCTCAGGTGATAGACCCAGCAGTGGTTATGATTGATTGACTGGTATGGTAGCTCAACGTTTACCTTTTCAAGGCACCTCAATTGTGCTTTCATTAGTGGCTCTTACCACGTCCCCCTTAGAATCGAGGGTATGCACTTCTCCACAATCACGTCAGCATTTCTTGTTTGCAGCATTTTTGTTGATGGCCATTCTGACTGGTGTGAGCTGATAGGTGTTTGTAATTTGGGTTTACATGTCTGTAAAAATTCCTACAATTCATCATTTTTCCACGCCTTTTTCTTTTCTGTTAAAAGAAAAAAGAACAAAAGTGTGAGTATAATATACCTCTTCAAATTTTCTTTTTGGAAGGTTGCACTCTAGAATTTTTTGGTCGATTTTCGACCTCAGTATTTTTTGGAGGGCAGGTGTCATTTACAGACCTGCAATTGGTGAATATTTAGTGACCTTTTGCAGTGGGTTTAAAGCTGCTGTTGTGGGAAACGGCCACAAGGATGCAGCATTTCTCCATTCCCAAATCTGGGTACTAGGGCAGCAGAGCCGTTCTGGAAGTCGTTTGCCTAGGTTGTAAATTTGAATGGAATGTGCCAGGAAACCCCCCCATAAGTTTATGTCTCATTACTCCTAGTTCGTTGTTTTAATTTTTTCAATTGGGGTAATGGTTAGAATGTTGCTTGTCCAAGGTGTACACACTCTGGTTCATCTACATATTCTATATACCTATTTATGTAGAGATCCTCTTCCCCTGTAAATTATTACACAGTGTTCCCTAAACCTTCCTTGCTATATGGTCGGTCTTTTTGATATATGTATATAATATGTATTTGTATACATATGGTAACGCTAATCTTCATTTATCCATTCCCCCCACCTTTCCTTTTAGATAAGCATAGTTTTTTTTTAATAAGTCTGTGATTGACTTTCTCTGTGGAATTATGTTCATTTGTGTCAGTTATTAGATAACGCCTATAAGTGATATCATAGGATATAGGACTTTTGCTTTCCGACTTACCTCATGTTCTGTGATTATCTCCAAGATCATCTATGGTGCCTCAAAGAGCAGTGTTTCATTGTTTTCCATGGCTAGTATTCATTGTGTACATGGACCACTTCTTCTTTATCCTTTCATCTGTTGATGGACATTTTGGTTGCTTCACTGTCTTGGCTATGGTGAATAAGGCTGCAGTGCAGCTTTTGCAGCCCGGGTCTTCTTCATTCTGGTCTTCTCAGGTGAGAGGCCCATTGGTGCGTCTGCTGGATTGAATGGTACCTCAATTTTTCCTTTTCAACGCAGCTCCTTTCTGTTCTCATTATTAGCGTTTAACCCTTTTGCATCTCACCAGCAGCTAGAGGGTACACAGTTCTCTAAAACCTCTTCAGCATTTATTGTTTGTAGACTTTTTGCCAATGGTCAGTCGACTGGTGTGAGTTGAAAACTTTTTGTAGATTAGATTGCATGAGTCTCATACTTCCTGAGGTGGAGCTTTTATCCATTTTCCTTTCTTTAAAAAGAGAGTGAGTAAAACTTACCTCTTCATACTATCTTCTTGAAAATTTGGCCTGTTTTGAATTTTTTGTATCCATTCCCTACCTCAGCACAATTTTGAGGGCAGGTGTCCTTTACAGCCCTGAGTCCTTGTGAATGGTAAGTGACCATTAGCTGTGGGTTAAAAGCTGCTCTTGCGGGAATCGGCCACAAGGCGGCAGCATTTCTCCTTTACCAAATCTGGTTTCTAGGGCAACAGAGCCTTACTGGAAGTGGTGTTCTAGGTTGTAAATTAGAATGGAATGTGCGAGGAAAAAGCCCTTTAAGTTTATGTCTCATTACTTCTTGTTGGTATTTTGAACTTAATTTTTATTTCTTATCACAGCAAACTTGATTACGATGTTTTGTTTGTTCTAGGTGTGCAAGATGTGGTTCTTTCACACATATGCATATATCTATTCTTCGGATCCTTTTCCCATGTAGGTTATGACACAATGTTGAGTAGTCTTCTCTTGGTATTGCGTAGGTCTTTGGTGATTATATATTTCACATGTGTTTGTATCTCTCTGTTAACCTCAATATGGTAATGTATCCAATCCTCACACCTTTCCATTTGGTGAACCATAAGTTTTTTTAATGAATCTATGATAGTGTTTCTCTGTGGAAATATCTTTGTTTGTATCATTTTTTAGGTAACACCTATATGTGATATGATAGGATATGTGTCTTTCGCTTTCTCACTTACTCCAAGTTGCGTGATTACTTCTAGACTCATCTATGGTGCTGCAAATGGCATTGTTTCATTTTTTCACTAGCTCTTATTCCATCTGTACAGGTAGCAGTACTTCTTTGTCCACCCATCTGTCGGTGGACTTTTTGGTTACTTCCATATCTTGGCTATTGTAATACTATGCAATGTAGATTTGCGTGCCTGTGTCCTTCCAATTCTCTCTTCTTCGTTTATAGGTCTAGGCATAGGTCTGCTAGATCATATGGTAGCTCAATGGTTACCTTTTAAAGGCACCTCTATTCTGTTCTCCTTAGTGGCTCTTTCCAGGTTACGTCCCACTTAAAGTGGAGGGTATGTATTTCTTCCCAGCACCTTCAGCATTTATTCTTTGTAGTTTTTGCTGATGGTTATTCTGAGTGGTGTGAGCTGATACCTCTTTGTGGTTGAATTTGCATGTGTCTCATAACGTGTTGAAATTGAGCTTTAAGACATGTCCTTTTAATGTTTCCAGCTGTGATTAGAGCTTATTTCTTCAAAGTGTTTTCTTAAAGGATGTGTCACCATTTGAAATATTTTGGCCATTATCTCCCTCAAGACATTTTGAGGGCAGGTTTCATTTACAGCCCTGAAGTACTTGTTCATATGAAGTGACCATTAGCTCAGGCTTTAAACCTGCTTTTGCAGGTAATGGCCAGAGAGCGGCAGCCTTTCTACGTTCCCCATGCTGGTACTAGGGAAACAGACCTACCGGCCAGTGGTGTTCTTCGGTTATAAATTAGAGTGCAATGTGCCCGGATAAACCCACAAATGTTGATGTCTCCTTGCTTTTGTTTGTTTTTAATTCAATTTATATTTATTATTAGAGTAATATTCCATTGTGTACGTGGACCACTTCTTCTTGGTGCATTCCTCTGTTGATGGACATTTTCCTTGCTTCCAAGTGTTGCCTATGGTAAATATTGCTGGAGGGCAGGATTGCCAGCCTGTGATTTGTGATTTTCATTTTCTCAGGTGATAGACCCAGCAGTGGTTATGATTGATTGACTGGTATGGTAGCTCAACGTTTACCTTTTCAAGGCACCTCAATTGTGCTTTCATTAGTGGCTCTTACCACGTCCCCCTTAGAATCGAGGGTATGCACTTCTCCACAATCACGTCAGCATTTCTTGTTTGCAGCATTTTTGTTGATGGCCATTCTGACTGGTGTGAGCTGATAGGTGTTTGTAATTTGGGTTTACATGTCTGTAAAAATTCCTACAATTCATCATTTTTCCACGCCTTTTTCTTTTCTGTTAAAAGAAAAACGAACAAAAGTGTGAGTATAATATACCTCTTCAAATTTTCTTTTTGGAAGGTTGCACTCTAGAATTTTTTGGTCGATTTTCGACCTCAGTATTTTTTGGAGGGCAGGTGTCATTTACAGACCTGCAATTGGTGAATATTTAGTGACCTTTTGCAGTGGGTTTAAAGCTGCTGTTGTGGGAAACGGCCACAAGGATGCAGCATTTCTCCATTCCCAAATCTGGGTACTAGGGCAGCAGAGCCGTTCTGGAAGTCGTTTGCCTAGGTTGTAAATTTGAATGGAATGTGCCAGGAAACCCCCCCATAAGTTTATGTCTCATTACTCCTAGTTCGTTGTTTTAATTTTTTCAATTGGGGTAATGGTTAGAATGTTGCTTGTCCAAGGTGTACACACTCTGGTTCATCTACATATTCTATATACCTATTTATGTAGAGATCCTCTTCCCCTGTAAATTATTACAGAGTGTTCCGTAAACCTTCCTTGCTATATGGTCGGTCTTTTTGATATATGTATATAATATGTATTTGTATACATATGGTAACGCTAATCTTCATTTATCCATTCCCCCCACCTTTCCTTTTAGATAAGCATAGTTTTTTTTAATAAGTCTGTGATTGACTTTCTCTGTGGAAATATGTTCATTTGTGTCAGTTATTAGATAACGCCTATAAGTGATATCATAGGATATAGGACTTTTGCTTTCCGACTTACCTCATGTTCTGTGATTATCTCCAAGATCATCTATGGTGCCTCAAAGAGCAGTGTTTCATTGTTTTCCATGGCTAGTATTCATTGTGTACATGGACCACTTCTTCTTTATCCTTTCATCTGTTGATGGACATTTTGGTTGCTTCACTGTCTTGGCTATGGTGAATAAGGCTGCAGTGCAGCTTTTGCAGCCCGGGTCTTCTTCATTCTGGTCTTCTCAGGTGAGAGGCCCATTGGTGCGTCTGCTGGATTGAATGGTACCTCAATTTTTCCTTTTCAACGCAGCTCCTTTCTGTTCTCATTATTAGCGTTTAACCCTTTTGCATCTCACCAGCAGCTAGAGGGTACACAGTTCTCTAAAACCTCTTCAGCATTTATTGTTTGTAGACTTTTTGCCAATGGTCAGTCGACTGGTGTGAGTTGAAAACTTTTTGTAGATTAGATTGCATGAGTCTCATACTTCCTGAGGTGGAGCTTTTATCCATTTTCCTTTCTTTAAAAAGAGAGTGAGTAAAACTTACCTCTTCATACTATCTTCTTGAAAATTTGGCCTGTTTTGAATTTTTTGTATCCATTCCCTACCTCAGCACAATTTTGAGGGCAGGTGTCCTTTACAGCCCTGAGTCCTTGTGAATGGTAAGTGACCATTAGCTGTGGGTTAAAAGCTGCTCTTGCGGGAATCGGCCACAAGGCGGCAGCATTTCTCCTTTACCAAATCTGGTTTCTAGGGCAACAGAGCCTTACTGGAAGTGGTGTTCTAGGTTGTAAATTAGAATGGAATGTGCGAGGAAAAAGCCCTTTAAGTTTATGTCTCATTACTTCTTGTTGGTATTTTGAACTTAATTTTTATTTCTTATCACAGCAAACTTGATTACGATGTTTTGTTTGTTCTAGGTGTGCAAGATGTGGTTCTTTCACACATATGCATATATCTATTCTTCGGATCCTTTTCCCATGTAGGTTATGACACAATGTTGAGTAGTCTTCTCTTGGTATTGCGTAGGTCTTTGGTGATTATATATTTCACATGTGTTTGTATCTCTCTGTTAACCTCAATATGGTAATGTATCCAATCCTCACACCTTTCCATTTGGTGAACCATAAGTTTTTTTAATGAATCTATGATAGTGTTTCTCTGTGGAAATATCTTTGTTTGTATCATTTTTTAGGTAACACCTATATGTGATATGATAGGATATGTGTCTTTCGCTTTCTCACTTACTCCAAGTTGCGTGATTACTTCTAGACTCATCTATGGTGCTGCAAATGGCATTGTTTCATTTTTTCACTAGCTCTTATTCCATCTGTACAGGTAGCAGTACTTCTTTGTCCACCCATCTGTCGGTGGACTTTTTGGTTACTTCCATATCTTGGCTATTGTAATACTATGCAATGTAGATTTGCGTGCCTGTGTCCTTCCAATTCTCTCTTCTTCGTTTATAGGTCTAGGCATAGGTCTGCTAGATCATATGGTAGCTCAATGGTTACCTTTTAAAGGCACCTCTATTCTGTTCTCCTTAGTGGCTCTTTCCAGGTTACGTCCCACTTAAAGTGGAGGGTATGTATTTCTTCCCAGCACCTTCAGCATTTATTCTTTGTAGTTTTTGCTGATGGTTATTCTGAGTGGTGTGAGCTGATACCTCTTTGTGGTTGAATTTGCATGTGTCTCATAACGTGTTGAAATTGAGCTTTAAGACATGTCCTTTTAATGTTTCCAGCTGTGATTAGAGCTTATTTCTTCAAAGTGTTTTCTTAAAGGATGTGTCACCATTTGAAATATTTTGGCCATTATCTCCCTCAAGACATTTTGAGGGCAGGTTTCATTTACAGCCCTGAAGTACTTGTTCATATGAAGTGACCATTAGCTCAGGCTTTAAACCTGCTTTTGCAGGTAATGGCCAGAGAGCGGCAGCCTTTCTACATTCCCCATGCTGGTACTAGGGAAACAGACCTACCGGCCAGTGGTGTTCTTCGGTTATAAATTAGAGTGCAATGTGCCCGGATAAACCCACAAATGTTGATGTCTCCTTGCTTTTGTTTGTTTTTAATTCAATTTATATTTATTATTAGAGTAATATTCCATTGTGTACGTGGACCACTTCTTCTTGGTGCATTCCTCGGTTGATGGACATTTTCATTGCTTCCAAGTGCTGGCTATGGTAAATATTGCTGGCGTACAGGTTTGCCAGCCTGTGATTTTTGATTCTCATTTTCTCAGGTGATAGGCCAAGCAGTGGTTGTGATTGATTGACTGGTAGCTCAATGTTTCCCTTTTCAAAGCACCTACGTTGTGTTTTCATTAGTGGCTCTTTACATGCCCCCCCTTACAACCGAGGGTACGCATTTCTCCACACTCCCTTCACCGTTTATTTTTGGCAGCATTTTTCCTAATGGCCATTCTGATTGCTGTGAGCTGATAGGTTTTTGTAATATGGGTATGCATGACATTAAAATTTTTAACATTCATCATATTCCTACGCCTTTTTCTTTTCTCTTAAAAGAAAAAACCGTAAGTATAATAGAGCTCTTGAAATTGACTTCTTCGAAGGTTGCCCTCTTTTGAATTTTTTGGTCGATTTTTGACCCCAGAAATTTTTTGGAGGGCAGGTGTCATTTACAGAACTGCAAGTTGGTGAAAATTTAGTGACCTTTTGCAGTGGGTTCAAAGCTGCTGTTGTGGGAAACGTCCACAAGGAGGTAGCGTTTCTCCATTCCCCAATCTGGGTACTAGGGCAGCAGAGCCCTTCTGGAAGTCATTGTCCTAGGTTATAAATTAGAATGGAATTTGCCAGGAGAAATCCCCATAAGTTTATGTCTCATTACTTCTTCTTGGTTTTTAAAATTTTTTTAATCTGGGTAAAGTTTAGAATATTGTTTGTCCTAGGTGTACACCATCTGGTCCATTTGTACATTATGTATGTCTATTAATGTACAGATCCTCTTCCCATGTAAAATATTACAGTGTTCCATCGACCTCCCTTGCTATATGTTCGGTCTTTTTGATACATGTATATAATATGTATTTGTATATGTATAGTAACACTAATCCTCATTTCTCAATTTCCCCCCTCCTTTCCTTTTAGATGAGCATAGTTTGTTTTGTTTTCTAAGCCTGTGAGTGTCTTTCTCTTTGGAAATATGTTCATCTGTGTCAGTTATTAGATAATGCCATAAGTGATAATATAGGCTATAGGTCTTTTGCTTTCTGACCTACTTCATGTTTTGTGATTATCTCCAGGCTCATCTGTGGTGCCTCAAAGAGCAGCGCTTCAGTGTTTTCCATGGCTAATATTCCATTGTGTACATGGACCACTTCTTCTTGGTGCATTCCTCTGTTGATGGACATTTTCCTTGCTTCCAAGTGTTGCCTATGGTAAATATTGCTGGAGGGCAGGATTGCCAGCCTGTGATTTTTGATTTTCATTTTCTCAGGTGATAGACCCAGCAGTGGTTATGATTGATTGACTGGTATGGTAGCTCAACGTTTACCTTTTCAAGGCACCTCAATTGTGCTTTCATTAGTGGCTCTTACCACGTCCCCCTTAGAATCGAGGGTATGCACTTCTCCACAATCACGTCAGCATTTCTTGTTTGCAGCATTTTTGTTGATGGCCATTCTGACTGGTGTGAGCTGATAGGTGTTTGTAATTTGGGTTTACATGTCTGTAAAAATTCCTACAATTCATCATTTTTCCACGCCTTTTTCTTTTCTGTTAAAAGAAAAACGAACAAAAGTGTGAGTATAATATACCTCTTCAAATTTTCTTTTTGGAAGGTTGCACTCTAGAATTTTTTGGTCGATTTTCGACCTCAGTATTTTTTGGAGGGCAGGTGTCATTTACAGACCTGCAATTGGTGAATATTTAGTGACCTTTTGCAGTGGGTTTAAAGCTGCTGTTGTGGGAAACGGCCACAAGGATGCAGCATTTCTCCATTCCCAAATCTGGGTACTAGGGCAGCAGAGCCGTTCTGGAAGTCGTTTGCCTAGGTTGTAAATTTGAATGGAATGTGCCAGGAAACCCCCCCATAAGTTTATGTCTCATTACTCCTAGTTCGTTGTTTTAATTTTTTCAATTGGGGTAATGGTTAGAATGTTGCTTGTCCAAGGTGTACACACTCTGGTTCATCTACATATTCTATATACCTATTTATGTAGAGATCCTCTTCCCCTGTAAATTATTACAGAGTGTTCCGTAAACCTTCCTTGCTATATGGTCGGTCTTTTTGATATATGTATATAATATGTATTTGTATACATATGGTAACGCTAATCTTCATTTATCCATTCCCCCCACCTTTCCTTTTAGATAAGCATAGTTTTTTTTAATAAGTCTGTGATTGACTTTCTCTGTGGAAATATGTTCATTTGTGTCAGTTATTAGATAACGCCTATAAGTGATATCATAGGATATAGGACTTTTGCTTTCCGACTTACCTCATGTTCTGTGATTATCTCCAAGATCATCTATGGTGCCTCAAAGAGCAGGGTTTCATTGTTTTCCATGGCTAGTATTCATTGTGTACATGGACCACTTCTTCTTTATCCTTTCATCTGTTGATGGACATTTTGGTTGCTTCACTGTCTTGGCTATGGTGAATAAGGCTGCAGTGCAGCTTTTGCAGCCCGGGTCTTCTTCATTCTGGTCTTCTCAGGTGAGAGGCCCATTGGTGCGTCTGCTGGATTGAATGGTACCTCAATTTTTCCTTTTCAACGCAGCTCCTTTCTGTTCTCATTATTAGCGTTTAACCCTTTTGCATCTCACCAGCAGCTAGAGGGTACACAGTTCTCTAAAACCTCTTCAGCATTTATTGTTTGTAGACTTTTTGCCAATGGTCAGTCGACTGGTGTGAGTTGAAAACTTTTTGTAGATTAGATTGCATGAGTCTCATACTTCCTGAGGTGGAGCTTTTATCCATTTTCCTTTCTTTAAAAAGAGAGTGAGTAAAACTTACCTCTTCATACTATCTTCTTGAAAATTTGGCCTGTTTTGAATTTTTTGTATCCATTCCCTACCTCAACACAATTTTGAGGGCAGGTGTCCTTTACAGCCCTGAGTCCTTGTGAATGGTAAGTGACCATTAGCTGTGGGTTAAAAGCTGCTCTTGCGGGAATCGGCCACAAGGCGGCAGCATTTCTCCTTTACCAAATCTGGTTTCTAGGGCAACAGAGCCTTACTGGAAGTGGTGTTCTAGGTTGTAAATTAGAATGGAATGTGCGAGGAAAAAGCCCTTTAAGTTTATGTCTCATTACTTCTTGTTGGTATTTTGAACTCAATTTTTATTTTTTATCACAGCAAACTTGATTACAATGTTTTGTTTGTTCTAGGTGTGCAAGATGTGGTTCTTTCACACATATGCATATATCTATTCTTCTTCGGATCCTTTTCCCATGTAGGTTATGACACAATGTTGAGTAGTCTTCTCTTGGTATTGCGTAGGTCTTTGGTGATTATATATTTCACATGTGTTTGTATCTCTCTGTTAACCTCAATATGGTAATGTATCCAATCCTCACACCTTTCCATTTGGTGAACCATAAGTTTTTTTAATGAATCTATGATAGTGTTTCTCTGTGGAAATATCTTTGTTTGTATCATTTTTTAGGTAACACCTATATGTGATATGATAGGATATGTGTCTTTCGCTTTCTCACTTACTCCAAGTTGCGTGATTACTTCTAGACTCATCTATGGTGCTGCAAATGGCATTGTTTCATTTTTTCACTAGCTCTTATTCCATCTGTACAGGTAGCAGTACTTCTTTGTCCACCCATCTGTCGGTGGACTTTTTGGTTACTTCCATATCTTGGCTATTGTAATACTATGCAATGTAGATTTGCGTGCCTGTGTCCTTCCAATTCTCTCTTCTTCGTTTATAGGTCTAGGCATAGGTCTGCTAGATCATATGGTAGCTCAATGGTTACCTTTTAAAGGCACCTCTATTCTGTTCTCCTTAGTGGCTCTTTCCAGGTTACGTCCCACTTAAAGTGGAGGGTATGTATTTCTTCCCAGCACCTTCAGCATTTATTCTTTGTAGTTTTTGCTGATGGTTATTCTGAGTGGTGTGAGCTGATACCTCTTTGTGGTTGAATTTGCATGTGTCTCATAACGTGTTGAAATTGAGCTTTAAGACATGTCCTTTTAATGTTTCCAGCTGTGATTAGAGCTTATTTCTTCAAAGTGTTTTCTTAAAGGATGTGTCACCATTTGAAATATTTTGGCCATTATCTCCCTCAAGACATTTTGAGGGCAGGTTTCATTTACAGCCCTGAAGTACTTGTTCATATGAAGTGACCATTAGCTCAGGCTTTAAACCTGCTTTTGCAGGTAATGGCCAGAGAGCGGCAGCCTTTCTACGTTCCCCATGCTGGTACTAGGGAAACAGACCTACCGGCCAGTGGTGTTCTTCGGTTATAAATTAGAGTGCAATGTGCCCGGATAAACCCACAAATGTTGATGTCTCCTTGCTTTTGTTTGTTTTTAATTCAATTTATATTTATTATTAGAGTAATATTCCATTGTGTACGTGGACCACTTCTTCTTGGTGCATTCCTCGGTTGATGGACATTTTCATTGCTTCCAAGTGCTGGCTATGGTAAATATTGCTGGCGTACAGGTTTGCCAGCCTGTGATTTTTGATTCTCATTTTCTCAGGTGATAGGCCAAGCAGTGGTTGTGATTGATTGACTGGTAGCTCAATGTTTCCCTTTTCAAAGCACCTACGTTGTGTTTTCATTAGTGGCTCTTTACATGCCCCCCCTTACAACCGAGGGTACGCATTTCTCCACACTCCCTTCACCGTTTATTTTTGGCAGCATTTTTCCTAATGGCCATTCTGATTGCTGTGAGCTGATAGGTTTTTGTAATATGGGTATGCATGACATTAAAATTTTTAACATTCATCATATTCCTACGCCTTTTTCTTTTCTCTTAAAAGAAAAAACCGTAAGTATAATAGAGCTCTTGAAATTGACTTCTTCGAAGGTTGCCCTCTTTTGAATTTTTTGGTCGATTTTTGACCCCAGAAATTTTTTGGAGGGCAGGTGTCATTTACAGAACTGCAAGTTGGTGAAAATTTAGTGACCTTTTGCAGTGGGTTCAAAGCTGCTGTTGTGGGAAACGTCCACAAGGAGGTAGCGTTTCTCCATTCCCCAATCTGGGTACTAGGGCAGCAGAGCCCTTCTGGAAGTCATTGTCCTAGGTTATAAATTAGAATGGAATTTGCCAGGAGAAATCCCCATAAGTTTATGTCTCATTACTTCTTCTTGGTTTTTAAAATTTTTTTAATCTGGGTAAAATTTAGAATATTGTTTGTCCTAGGTGTACACCATCTGGTCCATTTGTACATTATGTATGTCTATTAATGTACAGATCCTCTTCCCATGTAAAATATTACAGTGTTCCGTCGACCTCCCTTGCTATATGTTCGGTCTTTTTGATACATGTATATAATATGTATTTGTATATGTATAGTAACACTAATCCTCATTTCTCAATTTCCCCCCTCCTTTCCTTTTAGATGAGCATAGTTTGTTTTGTTTTCTAAGCCTGTGAGTGTCTTTCTCTTTGGAAATATGTTCATCTGTGTCAGTTATTAGATAATGCCATAAGTGATAATATAGGCTATAGGTCTTTTGCTTTCTGACCTACTTCATGTTTTGTGATTATCTCCAGGCTCATCTGTGGTGCCTCAAAGAGCAGCGCTTCAGTGTTTTCCATGGCTAATATTCCATTGTGTACATGGACCACTTCTTCTTGGTGCATTCCTCTGTTGATGGACATTTTCCTTGCTTCCAAGTGTTGCCTATGGTAAATATTGCTGGAGGGCAGGATTGCCAGCCTGTGATTTGTGATTTTCATTTTCTCAGGTGATAGACCCAGCAGTGGTTATGATTGATTGACTGGTATGGTAGCTCAACGTTTACCTTTTCAAGGCACCTCAATTGTGCTTTCATTAGTGGCTCTTACCACGTCCCCCTTAGAATCGAGGGTATGCACTTCTCCACAATCACGTCAGCATTTCTTGTTTGCAGCATTTTTGTTGATGGCCATTCTGACTGGTGTGAGCTGATAGGTGTTTGTAATTTGGGTTTACATGTCTGTAAAAATTCCTACAATTCATCATTTTTCCACGCCTTTTTCTTTTCTGTTAAAAGAAAAACGAACAAAAGTGTGAGTATAATATACCTCTTCAAATTTTCTTTTTGGAAGGTTGCACTCTAGAATTTTTTGGTCGATTTTCGACCTCAGTATTTTTTGGAGGGCAGGTGTCATTTACAGACCTGCAATTGGTGAATATTTAGTGACCTTTTGCAGTGGGTTTAAAGCTGCTGTTGTGGGAAACGGCCACAAGGATGCAGCATTTCTCCATTCCCAAATCTGGGTACTAGGGCAGCAGAGCCGTTCTGGAAGTCGTTTGCCTAGGTTGTAAATTTGAATGGAATGTGCCAGGAAACCCCCCCATAAGTTTATGTCTCATTACTCCTAGTTCGTTGTTTTAATTTTTTCAATTGGGGTAATGGTTAGAATGTTGCTTGTCCAAGGTGTACACACTCTGGTTCATCTACATATTCTATATACCTATTTATGTAGAGATCCTCTTCCCCTGTAAATTATTACAGAGTGTTCCGTAAACCTTCCTTGCTATATGGTCGGTCTTTTTGATATATGTATATAATATGTATTTGTATACATATGGTAACGCTAATCTTCATTTATCCATTCCCCCCACCTTTCCTTTTAGATAAGCATAGTTTTTTTAATAAGTCTGTGATTGACTTTCTCTGTGGAAATATGTTCATTTGTGTCAGTTATTAGATAACGCCTATAAGTGGTATCATAGGATATAGGACTTTTGCTTTCCGACTTACCTCATGTTCTGTGATTATCTCCAAGATCATCTATGGTGCCTCAAAGAGCAGTGTTTCATTGTTTTCCATGGCTAGTATTCATTGTGTACATGGACCACTTCTTCTTTATCCTTTCATCTGTTGATGGACATTTTGGTTGCTTCACTGTCTTGGCTATGGTGAATAAGGCTGCAGTGCAGCTTTTGCAGCCCGGGTCTTCTTCATTCTGGTCTTCTCAGGTGAGAGGCCCATTGGTGCGTCTGCTGGATTGAATGGTACCTCAATTTTTCCTTTTCAACGCAGCTCCTTTCTGTTCTCATTATTAGCGTTTAACCCTTTTGCATCTCACCAGCAGCTAGAGGGTACACAGTTCTCTAAAACCTCTTCAGCATTTATTGTTTGTAGACTTTTTGCCAATGGTCAGTCGACTGGTGTGAGTTGAAAACTTTTTGTAGATTAGATTGCATGAGTCTCATACTTCCTGAGGTGGAGCTTTTATCCATTTTCCTTTCTTTAAAAAGAGAGTGAGTAAAACTTACCTCTTCATACTATCTTCTTGAAAATTTGGCCTGTTTTGAATTTTTTGTATCCATTCCCTACCTCAGCACAATTTTGAGGGCAGGTGTCCTTTACAGCCCTGAGTCCTTGTGAATGGTAAGTGACCATTAGCTGTGGGTTAAAAGCTGCTCTTGCGGGAATCGGCCACAAGGCGGCAGCATTTCTCCTTTACCAAATCTGGTTTCTAGGGCAACAGAGCCTTACTGGAAGTGGTGTTCTAGGTTGTAAATTAGAATGGAATGTGCGAGGAAAAAGCCCTTTAAGTTTATGTCTCATTACTTCTTGTTGGTATTTTGAACTCAATTTTTATTTTTTATCACAGCAAACTTGATTACAATGTTTTGTTTGTTCTAGGTGTGCAAGATGTGGTTCTTTCACACATATGCATATATCTATTCTTCTTCGGATCCTTTTCCCATGTAGGTTATGACACAATGTTGAGTAGTCTTCTCTTGGTATTGCGTAGGTCTTTGGTGATTATATATTTCACATGTGTTTGTATCTCTCTGTTAACCTCAATATGGTAATGTATCCAATCCTCACACCTTTCCATTTGGTGAACCATAAGTTTTTTTAATGAATCTATGATAGTGTTTCTCTGTGGAAATATCTTTGTTTGTATCATTTTTTAGGTAACACCTATATGTGATATGATAGGATATGTGTCTTTCGCTTTCTCACTTACTCCAAGTTGCGTGATTACTTCTAGACTCATCTATGGTGCTGCAAATGGCATTGTTTCATTTTTTCACTAGCTCTTATTCCATCTGTACAGGTAGCAGTACTTCTTTGTCCACCCATCTGTCGGTGGACTTTTTGGTTACTTCCATATCTTGGCTATTGTAATACTATGCAATGTAGATTTGCGTGCCTGTGTCCTTCCAATTCTCTCTTCTTCGTTTATAGGTCTAGGCATAGGTCTGCTAGATCATATGGTAGCTCAATGGTTACCTTTTAAAGGCACCTCTATTCTGTTCTCCTTAGTGGCTCTTTCCAGGTTACGTCCCACTTAAAGTGGAGGGTATGTATTTCTTCCCAGCACCTTCAGCATTTATTCTTTGTAGTTTTTGCTGATGGTTATTCTGAGTGGTGTGAGCTGATACCTCTTTGTGGTTGAATTTGCATGTGTCTCATAATGCGTTGAAATTGAGCTTTAAGACATGTCCTTTTAATGTTTCCAGCTGTGATTAGAGCTTATTTCTTCAACGTGTTTTCTTAAAGGATGTGTCACCATTTGAAATATTTTGGCCATTATCTCCCTCAAGACATTTTGAGGGCAGGTTTCATTTACAGCCCTGAAGTACTTGTTCATATGAAGTGACCATTAGCTCAGGCTTTAAACCTGCTTTTGCAGGTAATGGCCAGAGAGCGGCAGCCTTTCTACGTTCCCCATGCTGGTACTAGGGAAACAGACCTACCGGCCAGTGGTGTTCTTCGGTTATAAATTAGAGTGCAATGTGCCCGGATAAACCCACAAATGTTGATGTCTCCTTGCTTTTGTTTGTTTTTAATTCAATTTATATTTATTATTAGAGTAATATTCCATTGTGTACGTGGACCACTTCTTCTTGGTGCATTCCTCGGTTGATGGACATTTTCATTGCTTCCAAGTGCTGGCTATGGTAAATATTGCTGGCGTACAGGTTTGCCAGCCTGTGATTTTTGATTCTCATTTTCTCAGGTGATAGGCCAAGCAGTGGTTGTGATTGATTGACTGGTAGCTCAATGTTTCCCTTTTCAAAGCACCTACGTTGTGTTTTCATTAGTGGCTCTTTACATGCCCCCCCTTACAACCGAGGGTACGCATTTCTCCACACTCCCTTCACCGTTTATTTTTGGCAGCATTTTTCCTAATGGCCATTCTGATTGCTGTGAGCTGATAGGTTTTTGTAATATGGGTATGCATGACATTAAAATTTTTAACATTCATCATATTCCTACGCCTTTTTCTTTTCTCTTAAAAGAAAAAACCGTAAGTATAATAGAGCTCTTGAAATTGACTTCTTCGAAGGTTGCCCTCTTTTGAATTTTTTGGTCGATTTTTGACCCCAGAAATTTTTTGGAGGGCAGGTGTCATTTACAGAACTGCAAGTTGGTGAAAATTTAGTGACCTTTTGCAGTGGGTTCAAAGCTGCTGTTGTGGGAAACGTCCACAAGGAGGTAGCGTTTCTCCATTCCCCAATCTGGGTACTAGGGCAGCAGAGCCCTTCTGGAAGTCATTGTCCTAGGTTATAAATTAGAATGGAATTTGCCAGGAGAAATCCCCATAAGTTTATGTCTCATTACTTCTTCTTGGTTTTTAAAATTTTTTTAATCTGGGTAAAATTTAGAATATTGTTTGTCCTAGGTGTACACCATCTGGTCCATTTGTACATTATGTATGTCTATTAATGTACAGATCCTCTTCCCATGTAAAATATTACAGTGTTCCATCGACCTCCCTTGCTATATGTTCGGTCTTTTTGATACATGTATATAATATGTATTTGTATATGTATAGTAACACTAATCCTCATTTCTCAATTTCCCCCCTCCTTTCCTTTTAGATGAGCATAGTTTGTTTTGTTTTCTAAGCCTGTGAGTGTCTTTCTCTTTGGAAATATGTTCATCTGTGTCAGTTATTAGATAATGCCATAAGTGATAATATAGGCTATAGGTCTTTTGCTTTCCGACCTACTTCATGTTTTGTGATTATCTCCAGGCTCATCTGTGGTGCCTCAAAGAGCAGCGCTTCAGTGTTTTCCATGGCTAATATTCCATTGTGTACATGGACCACTTCTTCTTGGTGCATTCCTCTGTTGATGGACATTTTCCTTGCTTCCAAGTGTTGCCTATGGTAAATATTGCTGGAGGGCAGGATTGCCAGCCTGTGATTTGTGATTTTCATTTTCTCAGGTGATAGACCCAGCAGTGGTTATGATTGATTGACTGGTATGGTAGCTCAACGTTTACCTTTTCAAGGCACCTCAATTGTGCTTTCATTAGTGGCTCTTACCACGTCCCCCTTAGAATCGAGGGTATGCACTTCTCCACAATCACGTCAGCATTTCTTGTTTGCAGCATTTTTGTTGATGGCCATTCTGACTGGTGTGAGCTGATAGGTGTTTGTAATTTGGGTTTACATGTCTGTAAAAATTCCTACAATTCATCATTTTTCCACGCCTTTTTCTTTTCTGTTAAAAGAAAAACGAACAAAAGTGTGAGTATAATATACCTCTTCAAATTTTCTTTTTGGAAGGTTGCACTCTAGAATTTTTTGGTCGATTTTCGACCTCAGTATTTTTTGGAGGGCAGGTGTCATTTACAGACCTGCAATTGGTGAATATTTAGTGACCTTTTGCAGTGGGTTTAAAGCTGCTGTTGTGGGAAACGGCCACAAGGATGCAGCATTTCTCCATTCCCAAATCTGGGTACTAGGGCAGCAGAGCCGTTCTGGAAGTCGTTTGCCTAGGTTGTAAATTTGAATGGAATGTGCCAGGAAACCCCCCCATAAGTTTATGTCTCATTACTCCTAGTTCGTTGTTTTAATTTTTTCAATTGGGGTAATGGTTAGAATGTTGCTTGTCCAAGGTGTACACACTCTGGTTCATCTACATATTCTATATACCTATTTATGTAGAGATCCTCTTCCCCTGTAAATTATTACAGAGTGTTCCGTAAACCTTCCTTGCTATATGGTCGGTCTTTTTGATATATGTATATAATATGTATTTGTATACATATGGTAACGCTAATCTTCATTTATCCATTCCCCCCACCTTTCCTTTTAGATAAGCATAGTTTTTTTTAATAAGTCTGTGATTGACTTTCTCTGTGGAAATATGTTCATTTGTGTCAGTTATTAGATAACGCCTATAAGTGATATCATAGGATATAGGACTTTTGCTTTCCGACTTACCTCATGTTCTGTGATTATCTCCAAGATCATCTATGGTGCCTCAAAGAGCAGGGTTTCATTGTTTTCCATGGCTAGTATTCATTGTGTACATGGACCACTTCTTCTTTATCCTTTCATCTGTTGATGGACATTTTGGTTGCTTCACTGTCTTGGCTATGGTGAATAAGGCTGCAGTGCAGCTTTTGCAGCCCGGGTCTTCTTCATTCTGGTCTTCTCAGGTGAGAGGCCCATTGGTGCGTCTGCTGGATTGAATGGTACCTCAATTTTTCCTTTTCAACGCAGCTCCTTTCTGTTCTCATTATTAGCGTTTAACCCTTTTGCATCTCACCAGCAGCTAGAGGGTACACAGTTCTCTAAAACCTCTTCAGCATTTATTGTTTGTAGACTTTTTGCCAATGGTCAGTCGACTGGTGTGAGTTGAAAACTTTTTGTAGATTAGATTGCATGAGTCTCATACTTCCTGAGGTGGAGCTTTTATCCATTTTCCTTTCTTTAAAAAGAGAGTGAGTAAAACTTACCTCTTCATACTATCTTCTTGAAAATTTGGCCTGTTTTGAATTTTTTGTATCCATTCCCTACCTCAGCACAATTTTGAGGGCAGGTGTCCTTTACAGCCCTGAGTCCTTGTGAATGGTAAGTGACCATTAGCTGTGGGTTAAAAGCTGCTCTTGCGGGAATCGGCCACAAGGCGGCAGCATTTCTCCTTTACCAAATCTGGTTTCTAGGGCAACAGAGCCTTACTGGAAGTGGTGTTCTAGGTTGTAAATTAGAATGGAATGTGCGAGGAAAAAGCCCTTTAAGTTTATGTCTCATTACTTCTTGTTGGTATTTTGAACTTAATTTTTATTTCTTATCACAGCAAACTTGATTACGATGTTTTGTTTGTTCTAGGTGTGCAAGATGTGGTTCTTTCACACATATGCATATATCTATTCTTCGGATCCTTTTCCCATGTAGGTTATGACACAATGTTGAGTAGTCTTCTCTTGGTATTGCGTAGGTCTTTGGTGATTATATATTTCACATGTGTTTGTATCTCTCTGTTAACCTCAATATGGTAATGTATCCAATCCTCACACCTTTCCATTTGGTGAACCATAAGTTTTTTTAATGAATCTATGATAGTGTTTCTCTGTGGAAATATCTTTGTTTGTATCATTTTTTAGGTAACACCTATATGTGATATGATAGGATATGTGTCTTTCGCTTTCTCACTTACTCCAAGTTGCGTGATTACTTCTAGACTCATCTATGGTGCTGCAAATGGCATTGTTTCATTTTTTCACTAGCTCTTATTCCATCTGTACAGGTAGCAGTACTTCTTTGGCCACCCATCTGTCGGTGGACTTTTTGGTTACTTCCATATCTTGGCTATTGTAATACTATGCAATGTAGATTTGCGTGCCTGTGTCCTTCCAATTCTCTCTTCTTCGTTTATAGGTCTAGGCATAGGTCTGCTAGATCATATGGTAGCTCAATGGTTACCTTTTAAAGGCACCTCTATTCTGTTCTCCTTAGTGGCTCTTTCCAGGTTACGTCCCACTTAAAGTGGAGGGTATGTATTTCTTCCCAGCACCTTCAGCATTTATTCTTTGTAGTTTTTGCTGATGGTTATTCTGAGTGGTGTGAGCTGATACCTCTTTGTGGTTGAATTTGCATGTGTCTCATAACGTGTTGAAATTGAGCTTTAAGACATGTCCTTTTAATGTTTCCAGCTGTGATTAGAGCTTATTTCTTCAAAGTGTTTTCTTAAAGGATGTGTCACCATTTGAAATATTTTGGCCATTATCTCCCTCAAGACATTTTGAGGGCAGGTTTCATTTACAGCCCTGAAGTACTTGTTCATATGAAGTGACCATTAGCTCAGGCTTTAAACCTGCTTTTGCAGGTAATGGCCAGAGAGCGGCAGCCTTTCTACGTTCCCCATGCTGGTACTAGGGAAACAGACCTACCGGCCAGTGGTGTTCTTCGGTTATAAATTAGAGTGCAATGTGCCCGGATAAACCCACAAATGTTGATGTCTCCTTGCTTTTGTTTGTTTTTAATTCAATTTATATTTATTATTAGAGTAATATTCCATTGTGTACGTGGACCACTTCTTCTTGGTGCATTCCTCGGTTGATGGACATTTTCATTGCTTCCAAGTGCTGGCTATGGTAAATATTGCTGGCGTACAGGTTTGCCAGCCTGTGATTTTTGATTCTCATTTTCTCAGGTGATAGGCCAAGCAGTGGTTGTGATTGATTGACTGGTAGCTCAATGTTTCCCTTTTCAAAGCACCTACGTTGTGTTTTCATTAGTGGCTCTTTACATGCCCCCCCTTACAACCGAGGGTACGCATTTCTCCACACTCCCTTCACCGTTTATTTTTGGCAGCATTTTTCCTAATGGCCATTCTGATTGCTGTGAGCTGATAGGTTTTTGTAATATGGGTATGCATGACATTAAAATTTTTAACATTCATCATATTCCTACGCCTTTTTCTTTTCTCTTAAAAGAAAAAACCGTAAGTATAATAGAGCTCTTGAAATTGACTTCTTCGAAGGTTGCCCTCTTTTGAATTTTTTGGTCGATTTTTGACCCCAGAAATTTTTTGGAGGGCAGGTGTCATTTACAGAACTGCAAGTTGGTGAAAATTTAGTGACCTTTTGCAGTGGGTTCAAAGCTGCTGTTGTGGGAAACGTCCACAAGGAGGTAGCGTTTCTCCATTCCCCAATCTGGGTACTAGGGCAGCAGAGCCCTTCTGGAAGTCATTGTCCTAGGTTATAAATTAGAATGGAATTTGCCAGGAGAAATCCCCATAAGTTTATGTCTCATTACTTCTTCTTGGTTTTTAAAATTTTTTTAATCTGGGTAAAATTTAGAATATTGTTTGTCCTAGGTGTACACCATCTGGTCCATTTGTACATTATGTATGTCTATTAATGTACAGATCCTCTTCCCATGTAAAATATTACAGTGTTCCATCGACCTCCCTTGCTATATGTTCGGTCTTTTTGATACATGTATATAATATGTATTTGTATATGTATAGTAACACTAATCCTCATTTCTCAATTTCCCCCCTCCTTTCCTTTTAGATGAGCATAGTTTGTTTTGTTTTCTAAGCCTGTGAGTGTCTTTCTCTTTGGAAATATGTTCATCTGTGTCAGTTATTAGATAATGCCATAAGTGATAATATAGGCTATAGGTCTTTTGCTTTCTGACCTACTTCATGTTTTGTGATTATCTCCAGGCTCATCTGTGGTGCCTCAAAGAGCAGCGCTTCAGTGTTTTCCATGGCTAATATTCCATTGTGTACATGGACCACTTCTTCTTGGTGCATTCCTCTGTTGATGGACATTTTCCTTGCTTCCAAGTGTTGCCTATGGTAAATATTGCTGGAGGGCAGGATTGCCAGCCTGTGATTTGTGATTTTCATTTTCTCAGGTGATAGACCCAGCAGTGGTTATGATTGATTGACTGGTATGGTAGCTCAACGTTTACCTTTTCAAGGCACCTCAATTGTGCTTTCATTAGTGGCTCTTACCACGTCCCCCTTAGAATCGAGGGTATGCACTTCTCCACAATCACGTCAGCATTTCTTGTTTGCAGCATTTTTGTTGATGGCCATTCTGACTGGTGTGAGCTGATAGGTGTTTGTAATTTGGGTTTACATGTCTGTAAAAATTCCTACAATTCATCATTTTTCCACGCCTTTTTCTTTTCTGTTAAAAGAAAAACGAACAAAAGTGTGAGTATAATATACCTCTTCAAATTTTCTTTTTGGAAGGTTGCACTCTAGAATTTTTTGGTCGATTTTCGACCTCAGTATTTTTTGGAGGGCAGGTGTCATTTACAGACCTGCAATTGGTGAATATTTAGTGACCTTTTGCAGTGGGTTTAAAGCTGCTGTTGTGGGAAACGGCCACAAGGATGCAGCATTTCTCCATTCCCAAATCTGGGTACTAGGGCAGCAGAGCCGTTCTGGAAGTCGTTTGCCTAGGTTGTAAATTTGAATGGAATGTGCCAGGAAACCCCCCCATAAGTTTATGTCTCATTACTCCTAGTTCGTTGTTTTAATTTTTTCAATTGGGGTAATGGTTAGAATGTTGCTTGTCCAAGGTGTACACACTCTGGTTCATCTACATATTCTATATACCTATTTATGTAGAGATCCTCTTCCCCTGTAAATTATTACAGAGTGTTCCGTAAACCTTCCTTGCTATATGGTCGGTCTTTTTGATATATGTATATAATATGTATTTGTATACATATGGTAACGCTAATCTTCATTTATCCATTCCCCCCACCTTTCCTTTTAGATAAGCATAGTTTTTTTTAATAAGTCTGTGATTGACTTTCTCTGTGGAAATATGTTCATTTGTGTCAGTTATTAGATAACGCCTATAAGTGATATCATAGGATATAGGACTTTTGCTTTCCGACTTACCTCATGTTCTGTGATTATCTCCAAGATCATCTATGGTGCCTCAAAGAGCAGGGTTTCATTGTTTTCCATGGCTAGTATTCATTGTGTACATGGACCACTTCTTCTTTATCCTTTCATCTGTTGATGGACATTTTGGTTGCTTCACTGTCTTGGCTATGGTGAATAAGGCTGCAGTGCAGCTTTTGCAGCCCGGGTCTTCTTCATTCTGGTCTTCTCAGGTGAGAGGCCCATTGGTGCGTCTGCTGGATTGAATGGTACCTCAATTTTTCCTTTTCAACGCAGCTCCTTTCTGTTCTCATTATTAGCGTTTAACCCTTTTGCATCTCACCAGCAGCTAGAGGGTACACAGTTCTCTAAAACCTCTTCAGCATTTATTGTTTGTAGACTTTTTGCCAATGGTCAGTCGACTGGTGTGAGTTGAAAACTTTTTGTAGATTAGATTGCATGAGTCTCATACTTCCTGAGGTGGAGCTTTTATCCATTTTCCTTTCTTTAAAAAGAGAGTGAGTAAAACTTACCTCTTCATACTATCTTCTTGAAAATTTGGCCTGTTTTGAATTTTTTGTATCCATTCCCTACCTCAGCACAATTTTGAGGGCAGGTGTCCTTTACAGCCCTGAGTCCTTGTGAATGGTAAGTGACCATTAGCTGTGGGTTAAAAGCTGCTCTTGCGGGAATCGGCCACAAGGCGGCAGCATTTCTCCTTTACCAAATCTGGTTTCTAGGGCAACAGAGCCTTACTGGAAGTGGTGTTCTAGGTTGTAAATTAGAATGGAATGTGCGAGGAAAAAGCCCTTTAAGTTTATGTCTCATTACTTCTTGTTGGTATTTTGAACTTAATTTTTATTTCTTATCACAGCAAACTTGATTACGATGTTTTGTTTGTTCTAGGTGTGCAAGATGTGGTTCTTTCACACATATGCATATATCTATTCTTCGGATCCTTTTCCCATGTAGGTTATGACACAATGTTGAGTAGTCTTCTCTTGGTATTGCGTAGGTCTTTGGTGATTATATATTTCACATGTGTTTGTATCTCTCTGTTAACCTCAATATGGTAATGTATCCAATCCTCACACCTTTCCATTTGGTGAACCATAAGTTTTTTTAATGAATCTATGATAGTGTTTCTCTGTGGAAATATCTTTGTTTGTATCATTTTTTAGGTAACACCTATATGTGATATGATAGGATATGTGTCTTTCGCTTTCTCACTTACTCCAAGTTGCGTGATTACTTCTAGACTCATCTATGGTGCTGCAAATGGCATTGTTTCATTTTTTCACTAGCTCTTATTCCATCTGTACAGGTAGCAGTACTTCTTTGGCCACCCATCTGTCGGTGGACTTTTTGGTTACTTCCATATCTTGGCTATTGTAATACTATGCAATGTAGATTTGCGTGCCTGTGTCCTTCCAATTCTCTCTTCTTCGTTTATAGGTCTAGGCATAGGTCTGCTAGATCATATGGTAGCTCAATGGTTACCTTTTAAAGGCACCTCTATTCTGTTCTCCTTAGTGGCTCTTTCCAGGTTACGTCCCACTTAAAGTGGAGGGTATGTATTTCTTCCCAGCACCTTCAGCATTTATTCTTTGTAGTTTTTGCTGATGGTTATTCTGAGTGGTGTGAGCTGATACCTCTTTGTGGTTGAATTTGCATGTGTCTCATAACGTGTTGAAATTGAGCTTTAAGACATGTCCTTTTAATTTTTCCAGCTGTGATTAGAGCTTATTTCTTCAAAGTGTTTTCTTAAAGGATGTGTCACCATTTGAAATATTTTGGCCATTATCTCCCTCAAGACATTTTGAGGGCAGGTTTCATTTACAGCCCTGAAGTACTTGTTCATATGAAGTGACCATTAGCTCAGGCTTTAAACCTGCTTTTGCAGGTAATGGCCAGAGAGCGGCAGCCTTTCTACGTTCCCCATGCTGGTACTAGGGAAACAGACCTACCGGCCAGTGGTGTTCTTCGGTTATAAATTAGAGTGCAATGTGCCCGGATAAACCCACAAATGTTGATGTCTCCTTGCTTTTGTTTGTTTTTAATTCAATTTATATTTATTATTAGAGTAATATTCCATTGTGTACGTGGACCACTTCTTCTTGGTGCATTCCTCGGTTGATGGACATTTTCATTGCTTCCAAGTGCTGGCTATGGTAAATATTGCTGGCGTACAGGTTTGCCAGCCTGTGATTTTTGATTCTCATTTTCTCAGGTGATAGGCCAAGCAGTGGTTGTGATTGATTGACTGGTAGCTCAATGTTTCCCTTTTCAAAGCACCTACGTTGTGTTTTCATTAGTGGCTCTTTACATGCCCCCCCTTACAACCGAGGGTACGCATTTCTCCACACTCCCTTCACCGTTTATTTTTGGCAGCATTTTTCCTAATGGCCATTCTGATTGCTGTGAGCTGATAGGTTTTTGTAATATGGGTATGCATGACATTAAAATTTTTAACATTCATCATATTCCTACGCCTTTTTCTTTTCTCTTAAAAGAAAAAACCGTAAGTATAATAGAGCTCTTGAAATTGACTTCTTCGAAGGTTGCCCTCTTTTGAATTTTTTGGTCGATTTTTGACCCCAGAAATTTTTTGGAGGGCAGGTGTCATTTACAGAACTGCAAGTTGGTGAAAATTTAGTGACCTTTTGCAGTGGGTTCAAAGCTGCTGTTGTGGGAAACGTCCACAAGGAGGTAGCGTTTCTCCATTCCCCAATCTGGGTACTAGGGCAGCAGAGCCCTTCTGGAAGTCATTGTCCTAGGTTATAAATTAGAATGGAATTTGCCAGGAGAAATCCCCATAAGTTTATGTCTCATTACTTCTTCTTGGTTTTTAAAATTTTTTTAATCTGGGTAAAGTTTAGAATATTGTTTGTCCTAGGTGTACACCATCTGGTCCATTTGTACATTATGTATGTCTATTAATGTACAGATCCTCTTCCCATGTAAAATATTACAGTGTTCCATCGACCTCCCTTGCTATATGTTCGGTCTTTTTGATACATGTATATAATATGTATTTGTATATGTATAGTAACACTAATCCTCATTTCTCAATTTCCCCCCTCCTTTCCTTTTAGATGAGCATAGTTTGTTTTGTTTTCTAAGCCTGTGAGTGTCTTTCTCTTTGGAAATATGTTCATCTGTGTCAGTTATTAGATAATGCCATAAGTGATAATATAGGCTATAGGTCTTTTGCTTTCTGACCTACTTCATGTTTTGTGATTATCTCCAGGCTCATCTGTGGTGCCTCAAAGAGCAGCGCTTCAGTGTTTTCCATGGCTAATATTCCATTGTGTACATGGACCACTTCTTCTTGGTGCATTCCTCTGTTGATGGACATTTTCCTTGCTTCCAAGTGTTGCCTATGGTAAATATTGCTGGAGGGCAGGATTGCCAGCCTGTGATTTGTGATTTTCATTTTCTCAGGTGATAGACCCAGCAGTGGTTATGATTGATTGACTGGTATGGTAGCTCAACGTTTACCTTTTCAAGGCACCTCAATTGTGCTTTCATTAGTGGCTCTTACCACGTCCCCCTTAGAATCGAGGGTATGCACTTCTCCACAATCACGTCAGCATTTCTTGTTTGCAGCATTTTTGTTGATGGCCATTCTGACTGGTGTGAGCTGATAGGTGTTTGTAATTTGGGTTTACATGTCTGTAAAAATTCCTACAATTCATCATTTTTCCACGCCTTTTTCTTTTCTGTTAAAAGAAAAAAGAACAAAAGTGTGAGTATAATATACCTCTTCAAATTTTCTTTTTGGAAGGTTGCACTCTAGAATTTTTTGGTCGATTTTCGACCTCAGTATTTTTTGGAGGGCAGGTGTCATTTACAGACCTGCAATTGGTGAATATTTAGTGACCTTTTGCAGTGGGTTTAAAGCTGCTGTTGTGGGAAACGGCCACAAGGATGCAGCATTTCTCCATTCCCAAATCTGGGTACTAGGGCAGCAGAGCCGTTCTGGAAGTCGTTTGCCTAGGTTGTAAATTTGAATGGAATGTGCCAGGAAACCCCCCCATAAGTTTATGTCTCATTACTCCTAGTTCGTTGTTTTAATTTTTTCAATTGGGGTAATGGTTAGAATGTTGCTTGTCCAAGGTGTACACACTCTGGTTCATCTACATATTCTATATACCTATTTATGTAGAGATCCTCTTCCCCTGTAAATTATTACAGAGTGTTCCGTAAACCTTCCTTGCTATATGGTCGGTCTTTTTGATATATGTATATAATATGTATTTGTATACATATGGTAACGCTAATCTTCATTTATCCATTCCCCCCACCTTTCCTTTTAGATAAGCATAGTTTTTTTTAATAAGTCTGTGATTGACTTTCTCTGTGGAAATATGTTCATTTGTGTCAGTTATTAGATAACGCCTATAAGTGATATCATAGGATATAGGACTTTTGCTTTCCGACTTACCTCATGTTCTGTGATTATCTCCAAGATCATCTATGGTGCCTCAAAGAGCAGGGTTTCATTGTTTTCCATGGCTAGTATTCATTGTGTACATGGACCACTTCTTCTTTATCCTTTCATCTGTTGATGGACATTTTGGTTGCTTCACTGTCTTGGCTATGGTGAATAAGGCTGCAGTGCAGCTTTTGCAGCCCGGGTCTTCTTCATTCTGGTCTTCTCAGGTGAGAGGCCCATTGGTGCGTCTGCTGGATTGAATGGTACCTCAATTTTTCCTTTTCAACGCAGCTCCTTTCTGTTCTCATTATTAGCGTTTAACCCTTTTGCATCTCACCAGCAGCTAGAGGGTACACAGTTCTCTAAAACCTCTTCAGCATTTATTGTTTGTAGACTTTTTGCCAATGGTCAGTCGACTGGTGTGAGTTGAAAACTTTTTGTAGATTAGATTGCATGAGTCTAATACTTCCTGAGGTGGAGCTTTTATCCATTTTCCTTTCTTTAAAAAGAGAGTGAGTAAAACTTACCTCTTCATACTATCTTCTTGAAAATTTGGCCTGTTTTGAATTTTTTGTATCCATTCCCTACCTCAGCACAATTTTGAGGGCAGGTGTCCTTTACAGCCCTGAGTCCTTGTGAATGGTAAGTGACCATTAGCTGTGGGTTAAAAGCTGCTCTTGCGGGAATCGGCCACAAGGCGGCAGCATTTCTCCTTTACCAAATCTGGTTTCTAGGGCAACAGAGCCTTACTGGAAGTGGTGTTCTAGGTTGTAAATTAGAATGGAATGTGCGAGGAAAAAGCCCTTTAAGTTTATGTCTCATTACTTCTTGTTGGTATTTTGAACTTAATTTTTATTTCTTATCACAGCAAACTTGATTACGATGTTTTGTTTGTTCTAGGTGTGCAAGATGTGGTTCTTTCACACATATGCATATATCTATTCTTCGGATCCTTTTCCCATGTAGGTTATGACACAATGTTGAGTAGTCTTCTCTTGGTATTGCGTAGGTCTTTGGTGATTATATATTTCACATGTGTTTGTATCTCTCTGTTAACCTCAATATGGTAATGTATCCAATCCTCACACCTTTCCATTTGGTGAACCATAAGTTTTTTTAATGAATCTATGATAGTGTTTCTCTGTGGAAATATCTTTGTTTGTATCATTTTTTAGGTAACACCTATATGTGATATGATAGGATATGTGTCTTTCGCTTTCTCACTTACTCCAAGTTGCGTGATTACTTCTAGACTCATCTATGGTGCTGCAAATGGCATTGTTTCATTTTTTCACTAGCTCTTATTCCATCTGTACAGGTAGCAGTACTTCTTTGGCCACCCATCTGTCGGTGGACTTTTTGGTTACTTCCATATCTTGGCTATTGTAATACTATGCAATGTAGATTTGCGTGCCTGTGTCCTTCCAATTCTCTCTTCTTCGTTTATAGGTCTAGGCATAGGTCTGCTAGATCATATGGTAGCTCAATGGTTACCTTTTAAAGGCACCTCTATTCTGTTCTCCTTAGTGGCTCTTTCCAGGTTACGTCCCACTTAAAGTGGAGGGTATGTATTTCTTCCCAGCACCTTCAGCATTTATTCTTTGTAGTTTTTGCTGATGGTTATTCTGAGTGGTGTGAGCTGATACCTCTTTGTGGTTGAATTTGCATGTGTCTCATAATGCGTTGAAATTGAGCTTTAAGACATGTCCTTTTAATTTTTCCAGCTGTGATTAGAGCTTATTTCTTCAACGTGTTTTCTTAAAGGATGTGTCACCATTTGAAATATTTTGGCCATTATCTCCCTCAAGACATTTTGAGGGCAGGTTTCATTTACAGCCCTGAAGTACTTGTTCATATGAAGTGACCATTAGCTCAGGCTTTAAACCTGCTTTTGCAGGTAATGGCCAGAGAGCGGCAGCCTTTCTACGTTCCCCATGCTGGTACTAGGGAAACAGACCTACCGGCCAGTGGTGTTCTTCGGTTATAAATTAGAGTGCAATGTGCCCGGATAAACCCACAAATGTTGATGTCTCCTTGCTTTTGTTTGTTTTTAATTCAATTTATATTTATTATTAGAGTAATATTCCATTGTGTACGTGGACCACTTCTTCTTGGTGCATTCCTCGGTTGATGGACATTTTCATTGCTTCCAAGTGCTGGCTATGGTAAATATTGCTGGCGTACAGGTTTGCCAGCCTGTGATTTTTGATTCTCATTTTCTCAGGTGATAGGCCAAGCAGTGGTTGTGATTGATTGACTGGTAGCTCAATGTTTCCCTTTTCAAAGCACCTACGTTGTGTTTTCATTAGTGGCTCTTTACATGCCCCCCCTTACAACCGAGGGTACGCATTTCTCCACACTCCCTTCACCGTTTATTTTTGGCAGCATTTTTCCTAATGGCCATTCTGATTGCTGTGAGCTGATAGGTTTTTGTAATATGGGTATGCATGACATTAAAATTTTTAACATTCATCATATTCCTACGCCTTTTTCTTTTCTCTTAAAAGAAAAAACCGTAAGTACAATAGAGCTCTTGAAATTGACTTCTTCGAAGGTTGCCCTCTTTTGGTCGATTTTTGACCCCAGAAATTTTTTGGAGGGCAGGTGTCATTTACAGAACTGCAAGTTGGTGAAAATTTAGTGACCTTTTGCAGTGGGTTCAAAGCTGCTGTTGTGGGAAACGTCCACAAGGAGGTAGCTTTTCTCCATTCCCCAATCTGGGTACTAGGGCAGCAGAGCCCTTCTGGAAGTCATTGTCCTAGGTTATAAATTAGAATGGAATTTGCCAGGAGAAATCCCCATAAGTTTATGTCTCATTACTTCTTCTTGGTTTTTAAAATTTTTTTAATCTGGGTAAAATTTAGAATATTGTTTGTCCTAGGTGTACACCATCTGGTCCATTTGTACATTATGTATGTCTATTAATGTACAGATCCTCTTCCCATGTAAAATATTACAGTGTTCCATCGACCTCCCTTGCTATATGTTCGGTCTTTTTGATACATGTATATAATATGTATTTGTATATGTATAGTAACACTAATCCTCATTTCTCAATTTCCCCCCTCCTTTCCTTTTAGATGAGCATAGTTTGTTTTGTTTTCTAAGCCTGTGAGTGTCTTTCTCTTTGGAAATATGTTCATCTGTGTCAGTTATTAGATAATGCCATAAGTGATAATATAGGCTATAGGTCTTTTGCTTTCTGACCTACTTCATGTTTTGTGATTATCTCCAGGCTCATCTGTGGTGCCTCAAAGAGCAGCGCTTCAGTGTTTTCCATGGCTAATATTCCATTGTGTACATGGACCACTTCTTCTTGGTGCATTCCTCTGTTGATGGACATTTTCCTTGCTTCCAAGTGTTGCCTATGGTAAATATTGCTGGAGGGCAGGATTGCCAGCCTGTGATTTGTGATTTTCATTTTCTCAGGTGATAGACCCAGCAGTGGTTATGATTGATTGACTGGTATGGTAGCTCAACGTTTACCTTTTCAAGGCACCTCAATTGTGCTTTCATTAGTGGCTCTTACCACGTCCCCCTTAGAATCGAGGGTATGCACTTCTCCACAATCACGTCAGCATTTCTTGTTTGCAGCATTTTTGTTGATGGCCATTCTGACTGGTGTGAGCTGATAGGTGTTTGTAATTTGGGTTTACATGTCTGTAAAAATTCCTACAATTCATCATTTTTCCACGCCTTTTACTTTTCTGTTAAAAGAAAAAAGAACAAAAGTGTGAGTATAATATACCTCTTCAAATTTTCTTTTTGGAAGGTTGCACTCTAGAATTTTTTGGTCGATTTTCGACCTCAGTATATTTTGGAGGGCAGGTGTCATTTACAGACCTGCAATTGGTGAATATTTAGTGACCTTTTGCAGTGGGTTTAAAGCTGCTGTTGTGGGAAACGGCCACAAGGATGCAGCATTTCTTCATTCCCAAATCTGGGTACTAGGGCAGCACAGCCGTTCTGGAAGTCGTTTGCCTAGGTTGTAAATTTGAATGGAATGTGCCAGGAAAACCCCCCATAAGTTTATGTCTCATTACTCCTAGTTCGTTGTTTTAATTTTTTCAATTGGGGTAATGGTTAGAATGTTGCTTGTCCAAGGTGTACACACTCTGGTTCATCTACATATTCTATATACCTATTTATGTAGAGATCCTCTTCCCCTGTATATTATTACAGAGTGTTCCGTAAACCTTCCTTGCTATATGGTCGGTCTTTTTGATATATGTATATAATATGTATTTGTATACATATGGTAACGCTAATCTTCATTTATCCATTCCCCCCACCTTTCCTTTTAGATAAGCGTAGTTTTTTTTTAATAAGTCTGTGATTGACTTTCTCTGTGGAAATATGTTCATTTGTGTCAGTTATTAGATAACGCCTATAAGTGATATCATAGGATATAGGACTTCTGCTTTCCGACTTACCTCATGTTCTGTGATTATCTCCAAGATCATCTATGGTGCCTCAAAGAGCAGTGTTTCATTGTTTTCCATGGCTAGTATTCATTGTGTACATGGACCACTTCTTCTTTATCCTTTCATCTGTTGATGGACATTTTGGTTGCTTCACTGTCTTGGCTATGGTGAATAAGGCTGCAGTGCAGCTTTTGCAGCCCGGGTCTTCTTCATTCTGGTCTTCTCAGGTGAGAGGCCCATTGGTGCGTCTGCTGGATTGAATGGTACCTCAATTTTTCCTTTTCAACGCAGCTCCTTTCTGTTCTCATTATTAGCGTTTAACCCTTTTGCATCTCACCAGCAGCTAGAGGGTACACAGTTCTCTAAAACCTCTTCAGCATTTATTGTTTGTAGACTTTTTGCCAATGGTCAGTCGACTGGTGTGAGTTGAAAACTTTTTGTAGATTAGATTGCATGAGTCTCATACTTCCTGAGGTGGAGCTTTTATCCATTTTCCTTTCTTTAAAAAGAGAGTGAGTAAAACTTACCTCTTCATACTATCTTCTTGAAAATTTGGCCTGTTTTGAATTTTTTGTATCCATTCCCTACCTCAGCACAATTTTGAGGGCAGGTGTCCTTTACAGCCCTGAGTCCTTGTGAATGGTAAGTGACCATTAGCTGTGGGTTAAAAGCTGCTCTTGCGGGAATCGGCCACAAGGCGGCAGCATTTCTCCTTTACCAAATCTGGTTTCTAGGGCAACAGAGCCTTACTGGAAGTGGTGTTCTAGGTTGTAAATTAGAATGGAATGTGCGAGGAAAAAGCCCTTTAAGTTTATGTCTCATTACTTCTTGTTGGTATTTTGAACTTAATTTTTATTTCTTATCACAGCAAACTTGATTACGATGTTTTGTTTGTTCTAGGTGTGCAAGATGTGGTTCTTTCACACATATGCATATATCTATTCTTCGGATCCTTTTCCCATGTAGGTTATGACACAATGTTGAGTAGTCTTCTCTTGGTATTGCGTAGGTCTTTGGTGATTATATATTTCACATGTGTTTGTATCTCTCTGTTAACCTCAATATGGTAATGTATCCAATCCTCACACCTTTCCATTTGGTGAACCATAAGTTTTTTTAATGAATCTATGATAGTGTTTCTCTGTGGAAATATCTTTGTTTGTATCATTTTTTAGGTAACACCTATATGTGATATGATAGGATATGTGTCTTTCGCTTTCTCACTTACTCCAAGTTGCGTGATTACTTCTAGACTCATCTATGGTGCTGCAAATGGCATTGTTTCATTTTTTCACTAGCTCTTATTCCATCTGTACAGGTAGCAGTACTTCTTTGTCCACCCATCTGTCGGTGGACTTTTTGGTTACTTCCATATCTTGGCTATTGTAATACTATGCAATGTAGATTTGCGTGCCTGTGTCCTTCCAATTCTCTCTTCTTCGTTTATAGGTCTAGGCATAGGTCTGCTAGATCATATGGTAGCTCAATGGTTACCTTTTAAAGGCACCTCTATTCTGTTCTCCTTAGTGGCTCTTTCCAGGTTACGTCCCACTTAAAGTGGAGGGTATGTATTTCTTCCCAGCACCTTCAGCATTTATTCTTTGTAGTTTTTGCTGATGGTTATTCTGAGTGGTGTGAGCTGATACCTCTTTGTGGTTGAATTTGCATGTGTCTCATAATGTGTTGAAATTGAGCTTTAAGACATGTCCTTTTAATTTTTCCAGCTGTGATTAGAGCTTATTTCTTCAACGTGTTTTCTTAAAGTATGTGTCACCATTTGAAATATTTTGGCCATTATCTCCCTCAAGACATTTTGAGGGCAGGTTTCATTTACAGCCCTGAAGTACTTGTTCATATGAAGTGACCATTAGCTCAGGCTTTAAACCTGCTTTTGCAGGTAATGGCCAGAGAGCGGCAGCCTTTCTACGTTCCCCATGCTGGTACTAGGGAAACAGACCTACCGGCCAGTGGTGTTCTTCGGTTATAAATTAGAGTGCAATGTGCCCGGATAAACCCACAAATGTTGATGTCTCCTTGCTTTTGTTTGTTTTTAATTCAATTTATATTTATTATTAGAGTAATATTCCATTGTGTACGTGGACCACTTCTTCTTGGTGCATTCCTCGGTTGATGGACATTTTCATTGCTTCCAAGTGCTGGCTATGGTAAATATTGCTGGCGTACAGGTTTGCCAGCCTGTGATTTTTGATTCTCATTTTCTCAGGTGATAGGCCAAGCAGTGGTTGTGATTGATTGACTGGTAGCTCAATGTTTCCCTTTTCAAAGCACCTACGTTGTGTTTTCATTAGTGGCTCTTTTCATTAGTGGCCCTTACAACCGAGGGTACGCATTTCTCCACACTCCCTTCACCGTTTATTTTTGGCAGCATTTTTCCTAATGGCCATTCTGATTGCTGTGAGCTGATAGGTTTTTGTAATATGGGTATGCATGACATTAAAATTTTTAACATTCATCATATTCCTACGCCTTTTTCTTTTCTCTTAAAAGAAAAAAACGTAAGTACAATAGAGCTCTTGAAATTGACTTCTTCGAAGGTTGCCCTCTTTTGGTCGATTTTTGACCCCAAAAATTTTTTGGAGGGCAGGTGTCATTTACAGAACTGCAAGTTGGTGAAAATTTAGTGACCTTTTGCAGTGGGTTCAAAGCTGCTGTTGTGGGAAACGTCCACAAGGAGGTAGCTTTTCTCCATTCCCCAATCTGGGTACTAGGGCAGCAGAGCCCTTCTGGAAGTCATTGTCCTAGGTTATAAATTAGAATGGAATTTGCCAGGAGAAATCCCCATAAGTTTATGTCTCATTACTTCTTCTTGGTTTTTAAAATTTTTTTAATCTGGGTAAAGTTTAGAATATTGTTTGTCCTAGGTGTACACCATCTGGTCCATTTGTACATTATGTATGTCTATTAATGTACAGATCCTCTTCCCATGTAAAATATTACAGTGTTCCATCGACCTCCCTTGCTATATGTTCGGTCTTTTTGATACATGTATATAATATGTATTTGTATATGTATAGTAACACTAATCCTCATTTCTCAATTTCCCCCCTCCTTTCCTTTTAGATGAGCATAGTTTGTTTTGTTTTCTAAGCCTGTGAGTGTCTTTCTCTTTGGAAATATGTTCATCTGTGTCAGTTATTAGATAATGCCATAAGTGATAATATAGGCTATAGGTCTTTTGCTTTCTGACCTACTTCATGTTTTGTGATTATCTCCAGGCTCATCTGTGGTGCCTCAAAGAGCAGCGCTTCAGTGTTTTCCATGGCTAATATTCCATTGTGTACATGGACCACTTCTTCTTGGTGCATTCCTCGGTTGATGGACATTTTCATTGCTTCCAAGTGCTGGCTATGGTAAATATTGCTGGCGTACAGGTTTGCCCGCCTGTCACTTTTTCATTCTCATTTTCTCAGGTGATAGGCCAAGCAGTGGTTGTGATTGATTGACTGGTAGCTCAATATTTCCCTTTTCAAAGCACCTACATTGTGTTTTCATTAGTGGCTCTTTACATGCCCCCCCCTTACAACCGAGGGTACGCATTTCTCCACACTCCCTTCACCGTTTATTTTTGGCAGCATTTTTCCTAATGGCCATTCTGACTGCTGTGAGCTGATAGGTTTTTGTAATATGGGTATGCATGTCATTAAAAATTTTTTAAATTCATCATATTCCTACGCCTTTTTCTTTTCTCTTAAAAGAAAAAACCGTGAGTACAATATAGCTCTTGAAACTGTCTTCTTCGAAGGTTGCCCTCTTTTGAATTTTTTGGTCGATTTTTGACCCCAGAAATTTTCTGGAGGGCAGGTGCCATTTACAGAACTGCAAGTTGGTGAAAATTTAGTGACCTTTTGCAGGGGATTCAAAGCTGCTGTTGTGGGAAACGGCCACAAGGAGGTAGCATTTCTCCATTCCCCAAGCTGGGTCCTAGGGCAGCAGAGCCTTTCTGGAAGTCATTGTCCTAGGTTGTAAATTAGAATGGAATTTGCCAGGAGAAATCCCCTTAAGTTTATGTCTCATTACTTCTTCTTGGTTTTTAAAATTTTTTTTAATCTGGGTAAAGTTTAGAATATTGTTTGTCCTAGGTGTACACCATCTGGTCCATTTGTACATTATGTATGTCTATTAATGTACAGATCCTCTTCCCATGTAAAATATTACAGTGTTCCGTCGACCTCCCTTGCTATATGTTCGGTCTTTTTGATACATGTATATAATATGTATTTGTATATGTATAGTAACACTCACCTTCATTCTCAATTTCCCCCCTCCTTTCCTTTTAGATGAGCATAGTTTGTTTTCTAAGCCTGTGAGTGTCTTTCTCTTTGGAAATATGTTCATCTGTGTCAGTTATTAGGTAATGCCATAAGTGATAATATAGGCTATAGGTCTTTTGCTTTCCGACCTACTTCATGTTTTGTGATTATCTCCAGGCTCATCTATGGTGCCCCAAAGAGTAGTGCTTCAAAGTTTTCCAAGGCTAATATTCCATTGTGTACATGGACCACTTCTTCTTGGTGCATTCCTCTGTTGATGGACATTTTCGTTGCTTCCAAGTGTTGCCTATGGTAAATATTGCTGGAGTGCAGGATTGCCAGCCTGTGATTTTTGATTTTCATTTTCTCAGGTGATAGACCCAGCAGTGGTTATGATTGATTGACTGGTATGGTAGCTCAACGTTTACCTTTTCAAGGCACCTCAATTGTGCTTTCATTTGTGGCTCTTACCACGTCCCCCTTAGAATCGAGGGTACGCATTGCTCCACAATCACGTCAGCATTTATTTTTGGCAGCATTTTTGTTGATGGCCATTCTGACTGGTGTGAGCTGATAGGTTTTTGTAATTTGGGTTTACATGTCTGTAAAAATTCCTACAATTCGTCATTTTTCCACGCCTTTTTGTTTTCTGTTAAAAGAAAAAAGAAAAAAAGTGTGAGTATAATATACCTCTTCAAATTTTCTCTTTGGAAGGTTGCACTCTAGAATTTTTGGGTTGATTTTCGACCTCAGTATTTTTTGGAGGGCAGGTGTCATTTACAGACCTGCAATTGGTGAATATTTAGTGACCTTTTGCAGTGGGTTTAAAGCTGCTGTTGTGGGAAACGGCCACAAGGATGCAGCATTTCTCCATTCCCAAATCTGGGTACTAGGGCAGCACAGCCGTTCTGGAAGTCGTTTGCCTAGGTTGTAAATTTGAATGGAATGTGCCAGGAAAACCCCCCATAAGTTTATGTCTCATTACTCCTAGTTCGTTGTTTTAATTTTTTCAATTGGGGTAATGGTTAGAATGTTGCTTGTCCAAGGTGTACATCTACATATTCTATATACCTATTTATGTAGAGATCCTCTTCCCGTGTAAATTATTACACAGTGTTCCCTAAACCTTCCTTGCTATATGGTCGGTCTTTTTGATATATGTATATAATATGTATTTGTATACATATGGTAACGCTAATCTTCATTTATCCATTCCCCCCACCTTTCCTTTTAGATAAGCATAGTTTTTTTTTAATAAGTCTGTGATTGACTTTCTCTGTGGAATTATGTTCATTTGTGTCAGTTATTAGATAACGCCTATAAGTGATATCATAGGATATAGGACTTTTGCTTTCCGACTTACCTCATGTTCTGTGATTATCTCCAAGATCATCTATGGTGCCTCAAAGAGCAGTGTTTCATTGTTTTCCATGGCTAGTATTCATTGTGTACATGGACCACTTCTTCTTTATCCTTTCATCTGTTGATGGACATTTTGGTTGCTTCACTGTCTTGTCTATTGTGAATAAGGCTGCAGTGCAACTTTTGCAGCCCGGGTCTTCATTCTGGTCTTCTCAGGTGAGAGGCCCATTGGTGCGCCTGCTGGATTGAATGGTACCTCAATTTTTCGTTTTCAACGCAGCTCCTTTCTGTTCTCATTATTAGCGTTTAACCCTTTTACATCTCACCAGCAGCTAGAGGGTACACAGTTCTCTAAAACCCCTTCAGCATTTATTGTTTGTAGACTTTTTGCCAATGGTCAGTCGACTGGTGTGAGTTGAAAACATTTTGTAGATTAGATTGCATGAGTCTAATACTTCCTGAGGTGGAGCGTTTATCCATTTTCCTTTCTTTAAAAAGAGAGTGAGTAAAACTTACCTCTTCATACTATCTTCTTGAAAATTTTGCCTGTTTTGAATTTTTTTTATCCATTCCCTACCTCAGCACAATTTTGAGGGCAGGTGTCTTTACAGCTCTGAGTCCTTGTGAATGGTAAGTGACCATTAGCAGTGGGTTAAAAGCTGCTCTTGTGGGAATCGGCCACAAGGCGGCAGCATTTCTCCTTTACCAAATCTGGTTACTAGGGCAACAGAGCCTTACTGGAAGTGGTGTTCTAGGTGGTAAATTAGAATGGAATGTGCGAGGAAAAAGCCCTTTAAGTTTATGTCTCATTACCTCTTGTTGGTATTTTGAACTCAATTTTTATTTTTTATCACAGCAAACTTGATTACAATGTTTTGTTTGTTCTAGGTGTGCAAGATGTGGTTCTTTCACACATATGCATATATCTATTCTTCTTCGGATCCTTTTCCCATGTAGGTTATGACACAATGTTGAGTAGTCTTCTCTTGGTATTGCGTAGGTCTTTGGTGATTATATATTTCACATGTGTTTGTATCTCTCTGTTAACCTCAATATGGTAATGTATCCAATCCTCACACCTTTCCATTTGGTGAACCATAAGTTTTTTTAATGAATCTATGATAGTGTTTCTCTGTGGAAATATCTTTGTATCATTTTTTAGGTAACACCTATATGTGATATGATAGGATATGTGTCTTTCGCTTTCTCACTTACTCCAAGTTGACTGATTACTTCTCGACTCATCTATGGTGCTGCAAATGGCATTGTTTCATTTTTTCACTAGCTCCTATTCCATCTGTACAGGTAGCAGTTCTTCTTTGCCCACCCATCTGTCGGTGGACTTTTTGGTTACTTCCATATCTTGGCTATTGTAATACTATGCAATGTAGATTTGCGTGCCTGTGTCCTTTCAGTTCTGTCTTCTTAGTTTATAGGTCCAAGAATAGGTCTGCTGGATCATATGGTAGCTGAATGTTTACCTTTTATAGGCAGCTCTATTCTGTTCTCCTTAGTGGCTTTTTCCAGGTTACATCCCACTTAAAGTGGAGGGTATGTATTTCTTCCCAGCACCTTCAGCATTTATTCTTTGTAGTTTTTGCTGATGGTTATTCTGAGTGGTGTGAGCTGATACCTCTTTGTGGTTGAATTTGCATGTGTCTCATAATGCGTTGAAATTGAGCGTTAAGACATGTCCATTTTATTTTTCGAGCTGTGATTAGAGCTTATTACTTCAAAGTGTTTTCTTAAAGTATGTGTCACCATTTGAAATATTTTGGCCATTATCTCCCTCAAGACATTTTGAGGGCAGGTTTCATTTACAGCCCTGCAGTACTTGTTCATATGAAGTGACCATTAGCTCAGGCTTTAAACCTGCTTTTGCAGGTAACGGCCAGAGAGCGGCAGCCTTTCTACGTTCTCCATGCTGGTACTAGGGAAACAGACCTACCGGCCAGTGGTATTCTTCGGTTATAAATTAGAGTGCAATGTGCCCGGGTAAACCCACAAATGTTGATGTCTCCTTGCTTTTGTTTGTTTTTAAATTTAATTTATATTTATTATTAGAGTAATATTCCATTGTGTACGTGGACCACTTCTTCTTGGTGCATTCCTCGGTTGATGGACATTTTCATTGCTTCCAAGTGCTGGCTATGGTAAATATTGCTGGCGTACAGGTTTGCCCGCCTGTCACTTTTTCATTCTCATTTTCTCAGGTGATAGGCCAAGCAGTGGTTGTGATTGATTGACTGGTAGCTCAATATTTCCCTTTTCAAAGCACCTACATTGTGTTTTCATTAGTGGCTCTTTACATGCCCCCCCCTTACAACCGAGGGTACGCATTTCTCCACACTCCCTTCACCGTTTATTTTTGGCAGCATTTTTCCTAATGGCCATTCTGACTGCTGTGAGCTGATAGGTTTTTGTAATATGGGTATGCATGTCATTAAAAATTTTTTAAATTCATCATATTCCTACGCCTTTTTCTTTTCTCTTAAAAGAAAAAACCGTGAGTACAATATAGCTCTTGAAACTGTCTTCTTCGAAGGTTGCCCTCTTTTGAATTTTTTGGTCGATTTTTGACCCCAGAAATTTTCTGGAGGGCAGGTGCCATTTACAGAACTGCAAGTTGGTGAAAATTTAGTGACCTTTTGCAGGGGATTCAAAGCTGCTGTTGTGGGAAACGGCCACAAGGAGGTAGCATTTCTCCATTCCCCAAGCTGGGTCCTAGGGCAGCAGAGCCTTTCTGGAAGTCATTGTCCTAGGTTGTAAATTAGAATGGAATTTGCCAGGAGAAATCCCCTTAAGTTTATGTCTCATTACTTCTTCTTGGTTTTTAAAATTTTTTTTAATCTGGGTAAAGTTTAGAATATTGTTTGTCCTAGGTGTACACCATCTGGTCCATTTGTACATTATGTATGTCTATTAATGTACAGATCCTCTTCCCATGTAAAATATTACAGTGTTCCGTCGACCTCCCTTGCTATATGTTCGGTCTTTTTGATACATGTATATAATATGTATTTGTATATGTATAGTAACACTCACCTTCATTCTCAATTTCCCCCCTCCTTTCCTTTTAGATGAGCATAGTTTGTTTTCTAAGCCTGTGAGTGTCTTTCTCTTTGGAAATATGTTCATCTGTGTCAGTTATTAGGTAATGCCATAAGTGATAATATAGGCTATAGGTCTTTTGCTTTCCGACCTACTTCATGTTTTGTGATTATCTCCAGGCTCATCTATGGTGCCCCAAAGAGTAGTGCTTCAAAGTTTTCCAAGGCTAATATTCCATTGTGTACATGGACCACTTCTTCTTGGTGCATTCCTCTGTTGATGGACATTTTCGTTGCTTCCAAGTGTTGCCTATGGTAAATATTGCTGGAGTGCAGGATTGCCAGCCTGTGATTTTTGATTTTCATTTTCTCAGGTGATAGACCCAGCAGTGGTTATGATTGATTGACTGGTATGGTAGCTCAACGTTTACCTTTTCAAGGCACCTCAATTGTGCTTTCATTTGTGGCTCTTACCACGTCCCCCTTAGAATCGAGGGTACGCATTGCTCCACAATCACGTCAGCATTTATTTTTGGCAGCATTTTTGTTGATGGCCATTCTGACTGGTGTGAGCTGATAGGTTTTTGTAATTTGGGTTTACATGTCTGTAAAAATTCCTACAATTCGTCATTTTTCCACGCCTTTTTGTTTTCTGTTAAAAGAAAAAAGAAAAAAAGTGTGAGTATAATATACCTCTTCAAATTTTCTCTTTGGAAGGTTGCACTCTAGAATTTTTGGGTTGATTTTCGACCTCAGTATTTTTTGGAGGGCAGGTGTCATTTACAGACCTGCAATTGGTGAATATTTAGTGACCTTTTGCAGTGGGTTTAAAGCTGCTGTTGTGGGAAACGGCCACAAGGATGCAGCATTTCTCCATTCCCAAATCTGGGTACTAGGGCAGCACAGCCGTTCTGGAAGTCGTTTGCCTAGGTTGTAAATTTGAATGGAATGTGCCAGGAAACCCCCCCATAAGTTTATGTCTCATTACTCCTAGTTCGTTGTTTTAATTTTTTCAATTGGGGTAATGGTTAGAATGTTGCTTGTCCAAGGTGTACACACTCTGGTTCATCTACATATTCTATATACCTATTTATGTAGAGATCCTCTTCCCCTGTAAATTATTACAGAGTGTTCCGTAAACCTTCCTTGCTATATGGTCGGTCTTTTTGATATATGTATATAATATGTATTTGTATACATATGGTAACGCTAATCTTCATTTATCCATTCCCCCCACCTTTCCTTTTAGATAAGCATAGTTTTTTTTAATAAGTCTGTGATTGACTTTCTCTGTGGAAATATGTTCATTTGTGTCAGTTATTAGATAACGCCTATAAGTGATATCATAGGATATAGGACTTTTGCTTTCCGACTTAACCTCATGTTCTGTGATTATCTCCAAGATCATCTATGGTGCCTCAAAGAGCAGGGTTTCATTGTTTTCCATGGCTAGTATTCATTGTGTACATGGACCACTTCTTCTTTATCCTTTCATCTGTTGATGGACATTTTGGTTGCTTCACTGTCTTGGCTATGGTGAATAAGGCTGCAGTGCAGCTTTTGCAGCCCGGGTCTTCTTCATTCTGGTCTTCTCAGGTGAGAGGCCCATTGGTGCGTCTGCTGGATTGAATGGTACCTCAATTTTTCCTTTTCAACGCAGCTCCTTTCTGTTCTCATTATTAGCGTTTAACCCTTTTGCATCTCACCAGCAGCTAGAGGGTACACAGTTCTCTAAAACCTCTTCAGCATTTATTGTTTGTAGACTTTTTGCCAATGGTCAGTCGACTGGTGTGAGTTGAAAACTTTTTGTAGATTAGATTGCATGAGTCTAATACTTCCTGAGGTGGAGCTTTTATCCATTTTCCTTTCTTTAAAAAGAGAGTGAGTAAAACTTACCTCTTCATACTATCTTCTTGAAAATTTGGCCTGTTTTGAATTTTTTGTATCCATTCCCTACCTCAGCACAATTTTGAGGGCAGGTGTCCTTTACAGCCCTGAGTCCTTGTGAATGGTAAGTGACCATTAGCTGTGGGTTAAAAGCTGCTCTTGCGGGAATCGGCCACAAGGCGGCAGCATTTCTCCTTTACCAAATCTGGTTTCTAGGGCAACAGAGCCTTACTGGAAGTGGTGTTCTAGGTTGTAAATTAGAATGGAATGTGCGAGGAAAAAGCCCTTTAAGTTTATGTCTCATTACTTCTTGTTGGTATTTTGAACTTAATTTTTATTTCTTATCACAGCAAACTTGATTACGATGTTTTGTTTGTTCTAGGTGTGCAAGATGTGGTTCTTTCACACATATGCATATATCTATTCTTCGGATCCTTTTCCCATGTAGGTTATGACACAATGTTGAGTAGTCTTCTCTTGGTATTGCGTAGGTCTTTGGTGATTATATATTTCACATGTGTTTGTATCTCTCTGTTAACCTCAATATGGTAATGTATCCAATCCTCACACCTTTCCATTTGGTGAACCATAAGTTTTTTTAATGAATCTATGATAGTGTTTCTCTGTGGAAATATCTTTGTTTGTATCATTTTTTAGGTAACACCTATATGTGATATGATAGGATATGTGTCTTTCGCTTTCTCACTTACTCCAAGTTGCGTGATTACTTCTAGACTCATCTATGGTGCTGCAAATGGCATTGTTTCATTTTTTCACTAGCTCTTATTCCATCTGTACAGGTAGCAGTACTTCTTTGTCCACCCATCTGTCGGTGGACTTTTTGGTTACTTCCATATCTTGGCTATTGTAATACTATGCAATGTAGATTTGCGTGCCTGTGTCCTTCCAATTCTCTCTTCTTCGTTTATAGGTCTAGGCATAGGTCTGCTAGATCATATGGTAGCTCAATGGTTACCTTTTAAAGGCACCTCTATTCTGTTCTCCTTAGTGGCTCTTTCCAGGTTACGTCCCACTTAAAGTGGAGGGTATGTATTTCTTCCCAGCACCTTCAGCATTTATTCTTTGTAGTTTTTGCTGATGGTTATTCTGAGTGGTGTGAGCTGATACCTCTTTGTGGTTGAATTTGCATGTGTCTCATAATGCGTTGAAATTGAGCTTTAAGACATGTCCTTTTAATTTTTCCAGCTGTGATTAGAGCTTATTTCTTCAACGTGTTTTCTTAAAGGATGTGTCACCATTTGAAATATTTTGGCCATTATCTCCCTCAAGACATTTTGAGGGCAGGTTTCATTTACAGCCCTGAAGTACTTGTTCATATGAAGTGACCATTAGCTCAGGCTTTAAACCTGCTTTTGCAGGTAATGGCCAGAGAGCGGCAGCCTTTCTACGTTCCCCATGCTGGTACTAGGGAAACAGACCTACCGGCCAGTGGTGTTCTTCGGTTATAAATTAGAGTGCAATGTGCCCGGATAAACCCACAAATGTTGATGTCTCCTTGCTTTTGTTTGTTTTTAATTCAATTTATATTTATTATTAGAGTAATATTCCATTGTGTACGTGGACCACTTCTTCTTGGTGCATTCCTCGGTTGATGGACATTTTCATTGCTTCCAAGTGCTGGCTATGGTAAATATTGCTGGCGTACAGGTTTGCCAGCCTGTGATTTTTGATTCTCATTTTCTCAGGTGATAGGCCAAGCAGTGGTTGTGATTGATTGACTGGTAGCTCAATGTTTCCCTTTTCAAAGCACCTACGTTGTGTTTTCATTAGTGGCTCTTTACATGCCCCCCCTTACAACCGAGGGTACGCATTTCTCCACACTCCCTTCACCGTTTATTTTTGGCAGCATTTTTCCTAATGGCCATTCTGACTGCTGTGAGCTGATAGGTTTTTGTAATATGGGTATGCATGTCATTAAAAATTTTTTAAATTCATCATATTCCTACGCCTTTTTCTTTTCTCTTAAAAGAAAAAACCGTGAGTACAATATAGCTCTTGAAACTGTCTTCTTCGAAGGTTGCCCTCTTTTGAATTTTTTGGTCGATTTTTGACCCCAGAAATTTTCTGGAGGGCAGGTGCCATTTACAGAACTGCAAGTTGGTGAAAATTTAGTGACCTTTTGCAGGGGATTCAAAGCTGCTGTTGTGGGAAACGGCCACAAGGAGGTAGCATTTCTCCATTCCCCAAGCTGGGTCCTAGGGCAGCAGAGCCTTTCTGGAAGTCATTGTCCTAGGTTGTAAATTAGAATGGAATTTGCCAGGAGAAATCCCCTTAAGTTTATGTCTCATTACTTCTTCTTGGTTTTTAAAATTTTTTTTAATCTGGGTAAAGTTTAGAATATTGTTTGTCCTAGGTGTACACCATCTGGTCCATTTGTACATTATGTATGTCTATTAATGTACAGATCCTCTTCCCATGTAAAATATTACAGTGTTCCGTCGACCTCCCTTGCTATATGTTCGGTCTTTTTGATACATGTATATAATATGTATTTGTATATGTATAGTAACACTCACCTTCATTCTCAATTTCCCCCCTCCTTTCCTTTTAGATGAGCATAGTTTGTTTTCTAAGCCTGTGAGTGTCTTTCTCTTTGGAAATATGTTCATCTGTGTCAGTTATTAGGTAATGCCATAAGTGATAATATAGGCTATAGGTCTTTTGCTTTCCGACCTACTTCATGTTTTGTGATTATCTCCAGGCTCATCTATGGTGCCCCAAAGAGTAGTGCTTCAAAGTTTTCCAAGGCTAATATTCCATTGTGTACATGGACCACTTCTTCTTGGTGCATTCCTCTGTTGATGGACATTTTCGTTGCTTCCAAGTGTTGCCTATGGTAAATATTGCTGGAGTGCAGGATTGCCAGCCTGTGATTTTTGATTTTCATTTTCTCAGGTGATAGACCCAGCAGTGGTTATGATTGATTGACTGGTATGGTAGCTCAACGTTTACCTTTTCAAGGCACCTCAATTGTGCTTTCATTTGTGGCTCTTACCACGTCCCCCTTAGAATCGAGGGTACGCATTGCTCCACAATCACGTCAGCATTTATTTTTGGCAGCATTTTTGTTGATGGCCATTCTGACTGGTGTGAGCTGATAGGTTTTTGTAATTTGGGTTTACATGTCTGTAAAAATTCCTACAATTCGTCATTTTTCCACGCCTTTTTGTTTTCTGTTAAAAGAAAAAAGAAAAAAAGTGTGAGTATAATATACCTCTTCAAATTTTCTCTTTGGAAGGTTGCACTCTAGAATTTTTGGGTTGATTTTCGACCTCAGTATTTTTTGGAGGGCAGGTGTCATTTACAGACCTGCAATTGGTGAATATTTAGTGACCTTTTGCAGTGGGTTTAAAGCTGCTGTTGTGGGAAACGGCCACAAGGATGCAGCATTTCTCCATTCCCAAATCTGGGTACTAGGGCAGCACAGCCGTTCTGGAAGTCGTTTGCCTAGGTTGTAAATTTGAATGGAATGTGCCAGGAAAACCCCCCATAAGTTTATGTCTCATTACTCCTAGTTCGTTGTTTTAATTTTTTCAATTGGGGTAATGGTTAGAATGTTGCTTGTCCAAGGTGTACATCTACATATTCTATATACCTATTTATGTAGAGATCCTCTTCCCGTGTAAATTATTACACAGTGTTCCCTAAACCTTCCTTGCTATATGGTCGGTCTTTTTGATATATGTATATAATATGTATTTGTATACATATGGTAACGCTAATCTTCATTTATCCATTCCCCCCACCTTTCCTTTTAGATAAGCATAGTTTTTTTTTAATAAGTCTGTGATTGACTTTCTCTGTGGAATTATGTTCATTTGTGTCAGTTATTAGATAACGCCTATAAGTGATATCATAGGATATAGGACTTTTGCTTTCCGACTTACCTCATGTTCTGTGATTATCTCCAAGATCATCTATGGTGCCTCAAAGAGCAGTGTTTCATTGTTTTCCATGGCTAGTATTCATTGTGTACATGGACCACTTCTTCTTTATCCTTTCATCTGTTGATGGACATTTTGGTTGCTTCACTGTCTTGTCTATTGTGAATAAGGCTGCAGTGCAACTTTTGCAGCCCGGGTCTTCATTCTGGTCTTCTCAGGTGAGAGGCCCATTGGTGCGCCTGCTGGATTGAATGGTACCTCAATTTTTCGTTTTCAACGCAGCTCCTTTCTGTTCTCATTATTAGCGTTTAACCCTTTTACATCTCACCAGCAGCTAGAGGGTACACAGTTCTCTAAAACCCCTTCAGCATTTATTGTTTGTAGACTTTTTGCCAATGGTCAGTCGACTGGTGTGAGTTGAAAACATTTTGTAGATTAGATTGCATGAGTCTAATACTTCCTGAGGTGGAGCGTTTATCCATTTTCCTTTCTTTAAAAAGAGAGTGAGTAAAACTTACCTCTTCATACTATCTTCTTGAAAATTTTGCCTGTTTTGAATTTTTTTTATCCATTCCCTACCTCAGCACAATTTTGAGGGCAGGTGTCTTTACAGCTCTGAGTCCTTGTGAATGGTAAGTGACCATTAGCAGTGGGTTAAAAGCTGCTCTTGTGGGAATCGGCCACAAGGCGGCAGCATTTCTCCTTTACCAAATCTGGTTACTAGGGCAACAGAGCCTTACTGGAAGTGGTGTTCTAGGTGGTAAATTAGAATGGAATGTGCGAGGAAAAAGCCCTTTAAGTTTATGTCTCATTACCTCTTGTTGGTATTTTGAACTCAATTTTTATTTTTTATCACAGCAAACTTGATTACAATGTTTTGTTTGTTCTAGGTGTGCAAGATGTGGTTCTTTCACACATATGCATATATCTATTCTTCTTCGGATCCTTTTCCCATGTAGGTTATGACACAATGTTGAGTAGTCTTCTCTTGGTATTGCGTAGGTCTTTGGTGATTATATATTTCACATGTGTTTGTATCTCTCTGTTAACCTCAATATGGTAATGTATCCAATCCTCACACCTTTCCATTTGGTGAACCATAAGTTTTTTTAATGAATCTATGATAGTGTTTCTCTGTGGAAATATCTTTGTATCATTTTTTAGGTAACACCTATATGTGATATGATAGGATATGTGTCTTTCGCTTTCTCACTTACTCCAAGTTGACTGATTACTTCTCGACTCATCTATGGTGCTGCAAATGGCATTGTTTCATTTTTTCACTAGCTCCTATTCCATCTGTACAGGTAGCAGTTCTTCTTTGCCCACCCATCTGTCGGTGGACTTTTTGGTTACTTCCATATCTTGGCTATTGTAATACTATGCAATGTAGATTTGCGTGCCTGTGTCCTTTCAGTTCTGTCTTCTTAGTTTATAGGTCCAAGAATAGGTCTGCTGGATCATATGGTAGCTGAATGTTTACCTTTTATAGGCAGCTCTATTCTGTTCTCCTTAGTGGCTTTTTCCAGGTTACATCCCACTTAAAGTGGAGGGTATGTATTTCTTCCCAGCACCTTCAGCATTTATTCTTTGTAGTTTTTGCTGATGGTTATTCTGAGTGGTGTGAGCTGATACCTCTTTGTGGTTGAATTTGCATGTGTCTCATAATGCGTTGAAATTGAGCGTTAAGACATGTCCATTTTATTTTTCGAGCTGTGATTAGAGCTTATTACTTCAAAGTGTTTTCTTAAAGTATGTGTCACCATTTGAAATATTTTGGCCATTATCTCCCTCAAGACATTTTGAGGGCAGGTTTCATTTACAGCCCTGCAGTACTTGTTCATATGAAGTGACCATTAGCTCAGGCTTTAAACCTGCTTTTGCAGGTAACGGCCAGAGAGCGGCAGCCTTTCTACGTTCTCCATGCTGGTACTAGGGAAACAGACCTACCGGCCAGTGGTATTCTTCGGTTATAAATTAGAGTGCAATGTGCCCGGGTAAACCCACAAATGTTGATGTCTCCTTGCTTTTGTTTGTTTTTAAATTTAATTTATATTTATTATTAGAGTAATATTCCATTGTGTACGTGGACCACTTCTTCTTGGTGCATTCCTCGGTTGATGGACATTTTCATTGCTTCCAAGTGCTGGCTATGGTAAATATTGCTGGCGTACAGGTTTGCCCGCCTGTCACTTTTTCATTCTCATTTTCTCAGGTGATAGGCCAAGCAGTGGTTGTGATTGATTGACTGGTAGCTCAATATTTCCCTTTTCAAAGCACCTACATTGTGTTTTCATTAGTGGCTCTTTACATGCCCCCCCCTTACAACCGAGGGTACGCATTTCTCCACACTCCCTTCACCGTTTATTTTTGGCAGCATTTTTCCTAATGGCCATTCTGACTGCTGTGAGCTGATAGGTTTTTGTAATATGGGTATGCATGTCATTAAAAATTTTTTAAATTCATCATATTCCTACGCCTTTTTCTTTTCTCTTAAAAGAAAAAACCGTGAGTACAATATAGCTCTTGAAACTGTCTTCTTCGAAGGTTGCCCTCTTTTGAATTTTTTGGTCGATTTTTGACCCCAGAAATTTTCTGGAGGGCAGGTGCCATTTACAGAACTGCAAGTTGGTGAAAATTTAGTGACCTTTTGCAGGGGATTCAAAGCTGCTGTTGTGGGAAACGGCCACAAGGAGGTAGCATTTCTCCATTCCCCAAGCTGGGTCCTAGGGCAGCAGAGCCTTTCTGGAAGTCATTGTCCTAGGTTGTAAATTAGAATGGAATTTGCCAGGAGAAATCCCCTTAAGTTTATGTCTCATTACTTCTTCTTGGTTTTTAAAATTTTTTTTAATCTGGGTAAAGTTTAGAATATTGTTTGTCCTAGGTGTACACCATCTGGTCCATTTGTACATTATGTATGTCTATTAATGTACAGATCCTCTTCCCATGTAAAATATTACAGTGTTCCGTCGACCTCCCTTGCTATATGTTCGGTCTTTTTGATACATGTATATAATATGTATTTGTATATGTATAGTAACACTCACCTTCATTCTCAATTTCCCCCCTCCTTTCCTTTTAGATGAGCATAGTTTGTTTTCTAAGCCTGTGAGTGTCTTTCTCTTTGGAAATATGTTCATCTGTGTCAGTTATTAGGTAATGCCATAAGTGATAATATAGGCTATAGGTCTTTTGCTTTCCGACCTACTTCATGTTTTGTGATTATCTCCAGGCTCATCTATGGTGCCCCAAAGAGTAGTGCTTCAAAGTTTTCCAAGGCTAATATTCCATTGTGTACATGGACCACTTCTTCTTGGTGCATTCCTCTGTTGATGGACATTTTCGTTGCTTCCAAGTGTTGCCTATGGTAAATATTGCTGGAGTGCAGGATTGCCAGCCTGTGATTTTTGATTTTCATTTTCTCAGGTGATAGACCCAGCAGTGGTTATGATTGATTGACTGGTATGGTAGCTCAACGTTTACCTTTTCAAGGCACCTCAATTGTGCTTTCATTTGTGGCTCTTACCACGTCCCCCTTAGAATCGAGGGTACGCATTGCTCCACAATCACGTCAGCATTTATTTTTGGCAGCATTTTTGTTGATGGCCATTCTGACTGGTGTGAGCTGATAGGTTTTTGTAATTTGGGTTTACATGTCTGTAAAAATTCCTACAATTCGTCATTTTTCCACGCCTTTTTGTTTTCTGTTAAAAGAAAAAAGAAAAAAAGTGTGAGTATAATATACCTCTTCAAATTTTCTCTTTGGAAGGTTGCACTCTAGAATTTTTGGGTTGATTTTCGACCTCAGTATTTTTTGGAGGGCAGGTGTCATTTACAGACCTGCAATTGGTGAATATTTAGTGACCTTTTGCAGTGGGTTTAAAGCTGCTGTTGTGGGAAACGGCCACAAGGATGCAGCATTTCTCCATTCCCAAATCTGGGTACTAGGGCAGCACAGCCGTTCTGGAAGTCGTTTGCCTAGGTTGTAAATTTGAATGGAATGTGCCAGGAAACCCCCCCATAAGTTTATGTCTCATTACTCCTAGTTCGTTGTTTTAATTTTTTCAATTGGGGTAATGGTTAGAATGTTGCTTGTCCAAGGTGTACACACTCTGGTTCATCTACATATTCTATATACCTATTTATGTAGAGATCCTCTTCCCCTGTAAATTATTACAGAGTGTTCCGTAAACCTTCCTTGCTATATGGTCGGTCTTTTTGATATATGTATATAATATGTATTTGTATACATATGGTAACGCTAATCTTCATTTATCCATTCCCCCCACCTTTCCTTTTAGATAAGCATAGTTTTTTTTAATAAGTCTGTGATTGACTTTCTCTGTGGAAATATGTTCATTTGTGTCAGTTATTAGATAACGCCTATAAGTGATATCATAGGATATAGGACTTTTGCTTTCCGACTTAACCTCATGTTCTGTGATTATCTCCAAGATCATCTATGGTGCCTCAAAGAGCAGGGTTTCATTGTTTTCCATGGCTAGTATTCATTGTGTACATGGACCACTTCTTCTTTATCCTTTCATCTGTTGATGGACATTTTGGTTGCTTCACTGTCTTGGCTATGGTGAATAAGGCTGCAGTGCAGCTTTTGCAGCCCGGGTCTTCTTCATTCTGGTCTTCTCAGGTGAGAGGCCCATTGGTGCGTCTGCTGGATTGAATGGTACCTCAATTTTTCCTTTTCAACGCAGCTCCTTTCTGTTCTCATTATTAGCGTTTAACCCTTTTGCATCTCACCAGCAGCTAGAGGGTACACAGTTCTCTAAAACCTCTTCAGCATTTATTGTTTGTAGACTTTTTGCCAATGGTCAGTCGACTGGTGTGAGTTGAAAACTTTTTGTAGATTAGATTGCATGAGTCTAATACTTCCTGAGGTGGAGCTTTTATCCATTTTCCTTTCTTTAAAAAGAGAGTGAGTAAAACTTACCTCTTCATACTATCTTCTTGAAAATTTGGCCTGTTTTGAATTTTTTGTATCCATTCCCTACCTCAGCACAATTTTGAGGGCAGGTGTCCTTTACAGCCCTGAGTCCTTGTGAATGGTAAGTGACCATTAGCTGTGGGTTAAAAGCTGCTCTTGCGGGAATCGGCCACAAGGCGGCAGCATTTCTCCTTTACCAAATCTGGTTTCTAGGGCAACAGAGCCTTACTGGAAGTGGTGTTCTAGGTTGTAAATTAGAATGGAATGTGCGAGGAAAAAGCCCTTTAAGTTTATGTCTCATTACTTCTTGTTGGTATTTTGAACTTAATTTTTATTTCTTATCACAGCAAACTTGATTACGATGTTTTGTTTGTTCTAGGTGTGCAAGATGTGGTTCTTTCACACATATGCATATATCTATTCTTCGGATCCTTTTCCCATGTAGGTTATGACACAATGTTGAGTAGTCTTCTCTTGGTATTGCGTAGGTCTTTGGTGATTATATATTTCACATGTGTTTGTATCTCTCTGTTAACCTCAATATGGTAATGTATCCAATCCTCACACCTTTCCATTTGGTGAACCATAAGTTTTTTTAATGAATCTATGATAGTGTTTCTCTGTGGAAATATCTTTGTTTGTATCATTTTTTAGGTAACACCTATATGTGATATGATAGGATATGTGTCTTTCGCTTTCTCACTTACTCCAAGTTGCGTGATTACTTCTAGACTCATCTATGGTGCTGCAAATGGCATTGTTTCATTTTTTCACTAGCTCTTATTCCATCTGTACAGGTAGCAGTACTTCTTTGTCCACCCATCTGTCGGTGGACTTTTTGGTTACTTCCATATCTTGGCTATTGTAATACTATGCAATGTAGATTTGCGTGCCTGTGTCCTTCCAATTCTCTCTTCTTCGTTTATAGGTCTAGGCATAGGTCTGCTAGATCATATGGTAGCTCAATGGTTACCTTTTAAAGGCACCTCTATTCTGTTCTCCTTAGTGGCTCTTTCCAGGTTACGTCCCACTTAAAGTGGAGGGTATGTATTTCTTCCCAGCACCTTCAGCATTTATTCTTTGTAGTTTTTGCTGATGGTTATTCTGAGTGGTGTGAGCTGATACCTCTTTGTGGTTGAATTTGCATGTGTCTCATAATGCGTTGAAATTGAGCTTTAAGACATGTCCTTTTAATTTTTCCAGCTGTGATTAGAGCTTATTTCTTCAACGTGTTTTCTTAAAGGATGTGTCACCATTTGAAATATTTTGGCCATTATCTCCCTCAAGACATTTTGAGGGCAGGTTTCATTTACAGCCCTGAAGTACTTGTTCATATGAAGTGACCATTAGCTCAGGCTTTAAACCTGCTTTTGCAGGTAATGGCCAGAGAGCGGCAGCCTTTCTACGTTCCCCATGCTGGTACTAGGGAAACAGACCTACCGGCCAGTGGTGTTCTTCGGTTATAAATTAGAGTGCAATGTGCCCGGATAAACCCACAAATGTTGATGTCTCCTTGCTTTTGTTTGTTTTTAATTCAATTTATATTTATTATTAGAGTAATATTCCATTGTGTACGTGGACCACTTCTTCTTGGTGCATTCCTCGGTTGATGGACATTTTCATTGCTTCCAAGTGCTGGCTATGGTAAATATTGCTGGCGTACAGGTTTGCCAGCCTGTGATTTTTGATTCTCATTTTCTCAGGTGATAGGCCAAGCAGTGGTTGTGATTGATTGACTGGTAGCTCAATGTTTCCCTTTTCAAAGCACCTACGTTGTGTTTTCATTAGTGGCTCTTTACATGCCCCCCCTTACAACCGAGGGTACGCATTTCTCCACACTCCCTTCACCGTTTATTTTTGGCAGCATTTTTCCTAATGGCCATTCTGACTGCTGTGAGCTGATAGGTTTTTGTAATATGGGTATGCATGTCATTAAAAATTTTTTAAATTCATCATATTCCTACGCCTTTTTCTTTTCTCTTAAAAGAAAAAACCGTGAGTACAATATAGCTCTTGAAACTGTCTTCTTCGAAGGTTGCCCTCTTTTGAATTTTTTGGTCGATTTTTGACCCCAGAAATTTTCTGGAGGGCAGGTGCCATTTACAGAACTGCAAGTTGGTGAAAATTTAGTGACCTTTTGCAGGGGATTCAAAGCTGCTGTTGTGGGAAACGGCCACAAGGAGGTAGCATTTCTCCATTCCCCAAGCTGGGTCCTAGGGCAGCAGAGCCTTTCTGGAAGTCATTGTCCTAGGTTGTAAATTAGAATGGAATTTGCCAGGAGAAATCCCCTTAAGTTTATGTCTCATTACTTCTTCTTGGTTTTTAAAATTTTTTTTAATCTGGGTAAAGTTTAGAATATTGTTTGTCCTAGGTGTACACCATCTGGTCCATTTGTACATTATGTATGTCTATTAATGTACAGATCCTCTTCCCATGTAAAATATTACAGTGTTCCGTCGACCTCCCTTGCTATATGTTCGGTCTTTTTGATACATGTATATAATATGTATTTGTATATGTATAGTAACACTCACCTTCATTCTCAATTTCCCCCCTCCTTTCCTTTTAGATGAGCATAGTTTGTTTTCTAAGCCTGTGAGTGTCTTTCTCTTTGGAAATATGTTCATCTGTGTCAGTTATTAGGTAATGCCATAAGTGATAATATAGGCTATAGGTCTTTTGCTTTCCGACCTACTTCATGTTTTGTGATTATCTCCAGGCTCATCTATGGTGCCCCAAAGAGTAGTGCTTCAAAGTTTTCCAAGGCTAATATTCCATTGTGTACATGGACCACTTCTTCTTGGTGCATTCCTCTGTTGATGGACATTTTCGTTGCTTCCAAGTGTTGCCTATGGTAAATATTGCTGGAGTGCAGGATTGCCAGCCTGTGATTTTTGATTTTCATTTTCTCAGGTGATAGACCCAGCAGTGGTTATGATTGATTGACTGGTATGGTAGCTCAACGTTTACCTTTTCAAGGCACCTCAATTGTGCTTTCATTTGTGGCTCTTACCACGTCCCCCTTAGAATCGAGGGTACGCATTGCTCCACAATCACGTCAGCATTTATTTTTGGCAGCATTTTTGTTGATGGCCATTCTGACTGGTGTGAGCTGATAGGTTTTTGTAATTTGGGTTTACATGTCTGTAAAAATTCCTACAATTCGTCATTTTTCCACGCCTTTTTGTTTTCTGTTAAAAGAAAAAAGAAAAAAAGTGTGAGTATAATATACCTCTTCAAATTTTCTCTTTGGAAGGTTGCACTCTAGAATTTTTGGGTTGATTTTCGACCTCAGTATTTTTTGGAGGGCAGGTGTCATTTACAGACCTGCAATTGGTGAATATTTAGTGACCTTTTGCAGTGGGTTTAAAACTGCTGTTGTGGGAAACGGCCACAAGGATGCAGCATTTCTCCATTCCCAAATCTGGGTACTAGGGCAGCACAGCCGTTCTGGAAGTCGTTTGCCTAGGTTGTAAATTTGAATGGAATGTGCCAGGAAAACCCCCCATAAGTTTATGTCTCATTACTCCTAGTTCGTTGTTTTAATTTTTTTTCATTTGGGGTAATGGTTAGAATGTTGCTTGTCCAAGGTGTACATCTACATATTCTATATACCTATTTATGTAGAGATCCTCTTCCCGTGTAAATTATTACACAGTGTTCCCTAAACCTTCCTTGCTATATGGTCGGTCTTTTTGATATATGTATATAATATGTATTTGTATACATATGGTAACGCTAATCTTCATTTATCCATTCCCCCCACCTTTCCTTTTAGATAAGCATAGTTTTTTTTTAATAAGTCTGTGATTGACTTTCTCTGTGGAATTATGTTCATTTGTGTCAGTTATTAGATAACGCCTATAAGTGATATCATAGGATATAGGACTTTTGCTTTCCGACTTACCTCATGTTCTGTGATTATCTCCAAGATCATCTATGGTGCCTCAAAGAGCAGTGTTTCATTGTTTTCCATGGCTAGTATTCATTGTGTACATGGACCACTTCTTCTTTATCCTTTCATCTGTTGATGGACATTTTGGTTGCTTCACTGTCTTGTCTATTGTGAATAAGGCTGCAGTGCAACTTTTGCAGCCCGGGTCTTCATTCTGGTCTTCTCAGGTGAGAGGCCCATTGGTGCGCCTGCTGGATTGAATGGTACCTCAATTTTTCGTTTTCAACGCAGCTCCTTTCTGTTCTCATTATTAGCGTTTAACCCTTTTACATCTCACCAGCAGCTAGAGGGTACACAGTTCTCTAAAACCCCTTCAGCATTTATTGTTTGTAGACTTTTTGCCAATGGTCAGTCGACTGGTGTGAGTTGAAAACATTTTGTAGATTAGATTGCATGAGTCTAATACTTCCTGAGGTGGAGCGTTTATCCATTTTCCTTTCTTTAAAAAGAGAGTGAGTAAAACTTACCTCTTCATACTATCTTCTTGAAAATTTTGCCTGTTTTGAATTTTTTTTATCCATTCCCTACCTCAGCACAATTTTGAGGGCAGGTGTCTTTACAGCTCTGAGTCCTTGTGAATGGTAAGTGACCATTAGCAGTGGGTTAAAAGCTGCTCTTGTGGGAATCGGCCACAAGGCGGCAGCATTTCTCCTTTACCAAATCTGGTTACTAGGGCAACAGAGCCTTACTGGAAGTGGTGTTCTAGGTGGTAAATTAGAATGGAATGTGCGAGGAAAAAGCCCTTTAAGTTTATGTCTCATTACCTCTTGTTGGTATTTTGAACTCAATTTTTATTTTTTATCACAGCAAACTTGATTACAATGTTTTGTTTGTTCTAGGTGTGCAAGATGTGGTTCTTTCACACATATGCATATATCTATTCTTCTTCGGATCCTTTTCCCATGTAGGTTATGACACAATGTTGAGTAGTCTTCTCTTGGTATTGCGTAGGTCTTTGGTGATTATATATTTCACATGTGTTTGTATCTCTCTGTTAACCTCAATATGGTAATGTATCCAATCCTCACACCTTTCCATTTGGTGAACCATAAGTTTTTTTAATGAATCTATGATAGTGTTTCTCTGTGGAAATATCTTTGTATCATTTTTTAGGTAACACCTATATGTGATATGATAGGATATGTGTCTTTCGCTTTCTCACTTACTCCAAGTTGACTGATTACTTCTCGACTCATCTATGGTGCTGCAAATGGCATTGTTTCATTTTTTCACTAGCTCCTATTCCATCTGTACAGGTAGCAGTTCTTCTTTGCCCACCCATCTGTCGGTGGACTTTTTGGTTACTTCCATATCTTGGCTATTGTAATACTATGCAATGTAGATTTGCGTGCCTGTGTCCTTTCAGTTCTGTCTTCTTAGTTTATAGGTCCAAGAATAGGTCTGCTGGATCATATGGTAGCTGAATGTTTACCTTTTATAGGCAGCTCTATTCTGTTCTCCTTAGTGGCTTTTTCCAGGTTACATCCCACTTAAAGTGGAGGGTATGTATTTCTTCCCAGCACCTTCAGCATTTATTCTTTGTAGTTTTTGCTGATGGTTATTCTGAGTGGTGTGAGCTGATACCTCTTTGTGGTTGAATTTGCATGTGTCTCATAATGCGTTGAAATTGAGCGTTAAGACATGTCCATTTTATTTTTCGAGCTGTGATTAGAGCTTATTACTTCAAAGTGTTTTCTTAAAGTATGTGTCACCATTTGAAATATTTTGGCCATTATCTCCCTCAAGACATTTTGAGGGCAGGTTTCATTTACAGCCCTGCAGTACTTGTTCATATGAAGTGACCATTAGCTCAGGCTTTAAACCTGCTTTTGCAGGTAACGGCCAGAGAGCGGCAGCCTTTCTACGTTCTCCATGCTGGTACTAGGGAAACAGACCTACCGGCCAGTGGTATTCTTCGGTTATAAATTAGAGTGCAATGTGCCCGGGTAAACCCACAAATGTTGATGTCTCCTTGCTTTTGTTTGTTTTTAAATTTAATTTATATTTATTATTAGAGTAATATTCCATTGTGTACGTGGACCACTTCTTCTTGGTGCATTCCTCGGTTGATGGACATTTTCATTGCTTCCAAGTGCTGGCTATGGTAAATATTGCTGGCGTACAGGTTTGCCCGCCTGTCACTTTTTCATTCTCATTTTCTCAGGTGATAGGCCAAGCAGTGGTTGTGATTGATTGACTGGTAGCTCAATATTTCCCTTTTCAAAGCACCTACATTGTGTTTTCATTAGTGGCTCTTTACATGCCCCCCCCTTACAACCGAGGGTACGCATTTCTCCACACTCCCTTCACCGTTTATTTTTGGCAGCATTTTTCCTAATGGCCATTCTGACTGCTGTGAGCTGATAGGTTTTTGTAATATGGGTATGCATGTCATTAAAAATTTTTTAAATTCATCATATTCCTACGCCTTTTTCTTTTCTCTTAAAAGAAAAAACCGTGAGTACAATATAGCTCTTGAAACTGTCTTCTTCGAAGGTTGCCCTCTTTTGAATTTTTTGGTCGATTTTTGACCCCAGAAATTTTCTGGAGGGCAGGTGCCATTTACAGAACTGCAAGTTGGTGAAAATTTAGTGACCTTTTGCAGGGGATTCAAAGCTGCTGTTGTGGGAAACGGCCACAAGGAGGTAGCATTTCTCCATTCCCCAAGCTGGGTCCTAGGGCAGCAGAGCCTTTCTGGAAGTCATTGTCCTAGGTTGTAAATTAGAATGGAATTTGCCAGGAGAAATCCCCTTAAGTTTATGTCTCATTACTTCTTCTTGGTTTTTAAAATTTTTTTTAATCTGGGTAAAGTTTAGAATATTGTTTGTCCTAGGTGTACACCATCTGGTCCATTTGTACATTATGTATGTCTATTAATGTACAGATCCTCTTCCCATGTAAAATATTACAGTGTTCCGTCGACCTCCCTTGCTATATGTTCGGTCTTTTTGATACATGTATATAATATGTATTTGTATATGTATAGTAACACTCACCTTCATTCTCAATTTCCCCCCTCCTTTCCTTTTAGATGAGCATAGTTTGTTTTCTAAGCCTGTGAGTGTCTTTCTCTTTGGAAATATGTTCATCTGTGTCAGTTATTAGGTAATGCCATAAGTGATAATATAGGCTATAGGTCTTTTGCTTTCCGACCTACTTCATGTTTTGTGATTATCTCCAGGCTCATCTATGGTGCCCCAAAGAGTAGTGCTTCAAAGTTTTCCAAGGCTAATATTCCATTGTGTACATGGACCACTTCTTCTTGGTGCATTCCTCTGTTGATGGACATTTTCGTTGCTTCCAAGTGTTGCCTATGGTAAATATTGCTGGAGTGCAGGATTGCCAGCCTGTGATTTTTGATTTTCATTTTCTCAGGTGATAGACCCAGCAGTGGTTATGATTGATTGACTGGTATGGTAGCTCAACGTTTACCTTTTCAAGGCACCTCAATTGTGCTTTCATTTGTGGCTCTTACCACGTCCCCCTTAGAATCGAGGGTACGCATTGCTCCACAATCACGTCAGCATTTATTTTTGGCAGCATTTTTGTTGATGGCCATTCTGACTGGTGTGAGCTGATAGGTTTTTGTAATTTGGGTTTACATGTCTGTAAAAATTCCTACAATTCGTCATTTTTCCACGCCTTTTTGTTTTCTGTTAAAAGAAAAAAGAAAAAAAGTGTGAGTATAATATACCTCTTCAAATTTTCTCTTTGGAAGGTTGCACTCTAGAATTTTTGGGTTGATTTTCGACCTCAGTATTTTTTGGAGGGCAGGTGTCATTTACAGACCTGCAATTGGTGAATATTTAGTGACCTTTTGCAGTGGGTTTAAAACTGCTGTTGTGGGAAACGGCCACAAGGATGCAGCATTTCTCCATTCCCAAATCTGGGTACTAGGGCAGCACAGCCGTTCTGGAAGTCGTTTGCCTAGGTTGTAAATTTGAATGGAATGTGCCAGGAAAACCCCCCATAAGTTTATGTCTCATTACTCCTAGTTCGTTGTTTTAATTTTTTCAATTGGGGTAATGGTTAGAATGTTGCTTGTCCAAGGTGTACATCTACATATTCTATATACCTATTTATGTAGAGATCCTCTTCCCGTGTAAATTATTACACAGTGTTCCCTAAACCTTCCTTGCTATATGGTCGGTCTTTTTGATATATGTATATAATATGTATTTGTATACATATGGTAACGCTAATCTTCATTTATCCATTCCCCCCACCTTTCCTTTTAGATAAGCATAGTTTTTTTTTAATAAGTCTGTGATTGACTTTCTCTGTGGAATTATGTTCATTTGTGTCAGTTATTAGATAACGCCTATAAGTGATATCATAGGATATAGGACTTTTGCTTTCCGACTTACCTCATGTTCTGTGATTATCTCCAAGATCATCTATGGTGCCTCAAAGAGCAGTGTTTCATTGTTTTCCATGGCTAGTATTCATTGTGTACATGGACCACTTCTTCTTTATCCTTTCATCTGTTGATGGACATTTTGGTTGCTTCACTGTCTTGTCTATTGTGAATAAGGCTGCAGTGCAACTTTTGCAGCCCGGGTCTTCATTCTGGTCTTCTCAGGTGAGAGGCCCATTGGTGCGCCTGCTGGATTGAATGGTACCTCAATTTTTCGTTTTCAACGCAGCTCCTTTCTGTTCTCATTATTAGCGTTTAACCCTTTTACATCTCACCAGCAGCTAGAGGGTACACAGTTCTCTAAAACCCCTTCAGCATTTATTGTTTGTAGACTTTTTGCCAATGGTCAGTCGACTGGTGTGAGTTGAAAACATTTTGTAGATTAGATTGCATGAGTCTAATACTTCCTGAGGTGGAGCGTTTATCCATTTTCCTTTCTTTAAAAAGAGAGTGAGTAAAACTTACCTCTTCATACTATCTTCTTGAAAATTTTGCCTGTTTTGAATTTTTTTTATCCATTCCCTACCTCAGCACAATTTTGAGGGCAGGTGTCTTTACAGCTCTGAGTCCTTGTGAATGGTAAGTGACCATTAGCAGTGGGTTAAAAGCTGCTCTTGTGGGAATCGGCCACAAGGCGGCAGCATTTCTCCTTTACCAAATCTGGTTACTAGGGCAACAGAGCCTTACTGGAAGTGGTGTTCTAGGTGGTAAATTAGAATGGAATGTGCGAGGAAAAAGCCCTTTAAGTTTATGTCTCATTACCTCTTGTTGGTATTTTGAACTCAATTTTTATTTTTTATCACAGCAAACTTGATTACAATGTTTTGTTTGTTCTAGGTGTGCAAGATGTGGTTCTTTCACACATATGCATATATCTATTCTTCTTCGGATCCTTTTCCCATGTAGGTTATGACACAATGTTGAGTAGTCTTCTCTTGGTATTGCGTAGGTCTTTGGTGATTATATATTTCACATGTGTTTGTATCTCTCTGTTAACCTCAATATGGTAATGTATCCAATCCTCACACCTTTCCATTTGGTGAACCATAAGTTTTTTTAATGAATCTATGATAGTGTTTCTCTGTGGAAATATCTTTGTATCATTTTTTAGGTAACACCTATATGTGATATGATAGGATATGTGTCTTTCGCTTTCTCACTTACTCCAAGTTGACTGATTACTTCTCGACTCATCTATGGTGCTGCAAATGGCATTGTTTCATTTTTTCACTAGCTCCTATTCCATCTGTACAGGTAGCAGTTCTTCTTTGCCCACCCATCTGTCGGTGGACTTTTTGGTTACTTCCATATCTTGGCTATTGTAATACTATGCAATGTAGATTTGCGTGCCTGTGTCCTTTCAGTTCTGTCTTCTTAGTTTATAGGTCCAAGAATAGGTCTGCTGGATCATATGGTAGCTGAATGTTTACCTTTTATAGGCAGCTCTATTCTGTTCTCCTTAGTGGCTTTTTCCAGGTTACATCCCACTTAAAGTGGAGGGTATGTATTTCTTCCCAGCACCTTCAGCATTTATTCTTTGTAGTTTTTGCTGATGGTTATTCTGAGTGGTGTGAGCTGATACCTCTTTGTGGTTGAATTTGCATGTGTCTCATAATGCGTTGAAATTGAGCGTTAAGACATGTCCATTTTATTTTTCGAGCTGTGATTAGAGCTTATTACTTCAAAGTGTTTTCTTAAAGTATGTGTCACCATTTGAAATATTTTGGCCATTATCTCCCTCAAGACATTTTGAGGGCAGGTTTCATTTACAGCCCTGCAGTACTTGTTCATATGAAGTGACCATTAGCTCAGGCTTTAAACCTGCTTTTGCAGGTAACGGCCAGAGAGCGGCAGCCTTTCTACGTTCTCCATGCTGGTACTAGGGAAACAGACCTACCGGCCAGTGGTATTCTTCGGTTATAAATTAGAGTGCAATGTGCCCGGGTAAACCCACAAATGTTGATGTCTCCTTGCTTTTGTTTGTTTTTAAATTTAATTTATATTTATTATTAGAGTAATATTCCATTGTGTACGTGGACCACTTCTTCTTGGTGCATTCCTCGGTTGATGGACATTTTCATTGCTTCCAAGTGCTGGCTATGGTAAATATTGCTGGCGTACAGGTTTGCCCGCCTGTCACTTTTTCATTCTCATTTTCTCAGGTGATAGGCCAAGCAGTGGTTGTGATTGATTGACTGGTAGCTCAATATTTCCCTTTTCAAAGCACCTACATTGTGTTTTCATTAGTGGCTCTTTACATGCCCCCCCCTTACAACCGAGGGTACGCATTTCTCCACACTCCCTTCACCGTTTATTTTTGGCAGCATTTTTCCTAATGGCCATTCTGACTGCTGTGAGCTGATAGGTTTTTGTAATATGGGTATGCATGTCATTAAAAATTTTTTAAATTCATCATATTCCTACGCCTTTTTCTTTTCTCTTAAAAGAAAAAACCGTGAGTACAATATAGCTCTTGAAACTGTCTTCTTCGAAGGTTGCCCTCTTTTGAATTTTTTGGTCGATTTTTGACCCCAGAAATTTTCTGGAGGGCAGGTGCCATTTACAGAACTGCAAGTTGGTGAAAATTTAGTGACCTTTTGCAGGGGATTCAAAGCTGCTGTTGTGGGAAACGGCCACAAGGAGGTAGCATTTCTCCATTCCCCAAGCTGGGTCCTAGGGCAGCAGAGCCTTTCTGGAAGTCATTGTCCTAGGTTGTAAATTAGAATGGAATTTGCCAGGAGAAATCCCCTTAAGTTTATGTCTCATTACTTCTTCTTGGTTTTTAAAATTTTTTTTAATCTGGGTAAAGTTTAGAATATTGTTTGTCCTAGGTGTACACCATCTGGTCCATTTGTACATTATGTATGTCTATTAATGTACAGATCCTCTTCCCATGTAAAATATTACAGTGTTCCGTCGACCTCCCTTGCTATATGTTCGGTCTTTTTGATACATGTATATAATATGTATTTGTATATGTATAGTAACACTCACCTTCATTCTCAATTTCCCCCCTCCTTTCCTTTTAGATGAGCATAGTTTGTTTTCTAAGCCTGTGAGTGTCTTTCTCTTTGGAAATATGTTCATCTGTGTCAGTTATTAGGTAATGCCATAAGTGATAATATAGGCTATAGGTCTTTTGCTTTCCGACCTACTTCATGTTTTGTGATTATCTCCAGGCTCATCTATGGTGCCCCAAAGAGTAGTGCTTCAAAGTTTTCCAAGGCTAATATTCCATTGTGTACATGGACCACTTCTTCTTGGTGCATTCCTCTGTTGATGGACATTTTCGTTGCTTCCAAGTGTTGCCTATGGTAAATATTGCTGGAGTGCAGGATTGCCAGCCTGTGATTTTTGATTTTCATTTTCTCAGGTGATAGACCCAGCAGTGGTTATGATTGATTGACTGGTATGGTAGCTCAACGTTTACCTTTTCAAGGCACCTCAATTGTGCTTTCATTTGTGGCTCTTACCACGTCCCCCTTAGAATCGAGGGTACGCATTGCTCCACAATCACGTCAGCATTTATTTTTGGCAGCATTTTTGTTGATGGCCATTCTGACTGGTGTGAGCTGATAGGTTTTTGTAATTTGGGTTTACATGTCTGTAAAAATTCCTACAATTCGTCATTTTTCCACGCCTTTTTGTTTTCTGTTAAAAGAAAAAAGAAAAAAAGTGTGAGTATAATATACCTCTTCAAATTTTCTCTTTGGAAGGTTGCACTCTAGAATTTTTGGGTTGATTTTCGACCTCAGTATTTTTTGGAGGGCAGGTGTCATTTACAGACCTGCAATTGGTGAATATTTAGTGACCTTTTGCAGTGGGTTTAAAACTGCTGTTGTGGGAAACGGCCACAAGGATGCAGCATTTCTCCATTCCCAAATCTGGGTACTAGGGCAGCACAGCCGTTCTGGAAGTCGTTTGCCTAGGTTGTAAATTTGAATGGAATGTGCCAGGAAAACCCCCCATAAGTTTATGTCTCATTACTCCTAGTTCGTTGTTTTAATTTTTTCAATTGGGGTAATGGTTAGAATGTTGCTTGTCCAAGGTGTACATCTACATATTCTATATACCTATTTATGTAGAGATCCTCTTCCCGTGTAAATTATTACACAGTGTTCCCTAAACCTTCCTTGCTATATGGTCGGTCTTTTTGATATATGTATATAATATGTATTTGTATACATATGGTAACGCTAATCTTCATTTATCCATTCCCCCCACCTTTCCTTTTAGATAAGCATAGTTTTTTTTTAATAAGTCTGTGATTGACTTTCTCTGTGGAATTATGTTCATTTGTGTCAGTTATTAGATAACGCCTATAAGTGATATCATAGGATATAGGACTTTTGCTTTCCGACTTACCTCATGTTCTGTGATTATCTCCAAGATCATCTATGGTGCCTCAAAGAGCAGTGTTTCATTGTTTTCCATGGCTAGTATTCATTGTGTACATGGACCACTTCTTCTTTATCCTTTCATCTGTTGATGGACATTTTGGTTGCTTCACTGTCTTGTCTATTGTGAATAAGGCTGCAGTGCAACTTTTGCAGCCCGGGTCTTCATTCTGGTCTTCTCAGGTGAGAGGCCCATTGGTGCGCCTGCTGGATTGAATGGTACCTCAATTTTTCGTTTTCAACGCAGCTCCTTTCTGTTCTCATTATTAGCGTTTAACCCTTTTACATCTCACCAGCAGCTAGAGGGTACACAGTTCTCTAAAACCCCTTCAGCATTTATTGTTTGTAGACTTTTTGCCAATGGTCAGTCGACTGGTGTGAGTTGAAAACATTTTGTAGATTAGATTGCATGAGTCTAATACTTCCTGAGGTGGAGCGTTTATCCATTTTCCTTTCTTTAAAAAGAGAGTGAGTAAAACTTACCTCTTCATACTATCTTCTTGAAAATTTTGCCTGTTTTGAATTTTTTTTATCCATTCCCTACCTCAGCACAATTTTGAGGGCAGGTGTCTTTACAGCTCTGAGTCCTTGTGAATGGTAAGTGACCATTAGCAGTGGGTTAAAAGCTGCTCTTGTGGGAATCGGCCACAAGGCGGCAGCATTTCTCCTTTACCAAATCTGGTTACTAGGGCAACAGAGCCTTACTGGAAGTGGTGTTCTAGGTGGTAAATTAGAATGGAATGTGCGAGGAAAAAGCCCTTTAAGTTTATGTCTCATTACCTCTTGTTGGTATTTTGAACTCAATTTTTATTTTTTATCACAGCAAACTTGATTACAATGTTTTGTTTGTTCTAGGTGTGCAAGATGTGGTTCTTTCACACATATGCATATATCTATTCTTCTTCGGATCCTTTTCCCATGTAGGTTATGACACAATGTTGAGTAGTCTTCTCTTGGTATTGCGTAGGTCTTTGGTGATTATATATTTCACATGTGTTTGTATCTCTCTGTTAACCTCAATATGGTAATGTATCCAATCCTCACACCTTTCCATTTGGTGAACCATAAGTTTTTTTAATGAATCTATGATAGTGTTTCTCTGTGGAAATATCTTTGTATCATTTTTTAGGTAACACCTATATGTGATATGATAGGATATGTGTCTTTCGCTTTCTCACTTACTCCAAGTTGACTGATTACTTCTCGACTCATCTATGGTGCTGCAAATGGCATTGTTTCATTTTTTCACTAGCTCCTATTCCATCTGTACAGGTAGCAGTTCTTCTTTGCCCACCCATCTGTCGGTGGACTTTTTGGTTACTTCCATATCTTGGCTATTGTAATACTATGCAATGTAGATTTGCGTGCCTGTGTCCTTTCAGTTCTGTCTTCTTAGTTTATAGGTCCAAGAATAGGTCTGCTGGATCATATGGTAGCTGAATGTTTACCTTTTATAGGCAGCTCTATTCTGTTCTCCTTAGTGGCTTTTTCCAGGTTACATCCCACTTAAAGTGGAGGGTATGTATTTCTTCCCAGCACCTTCAGCATTTATTCTTTGTAGTTTTTGCTGATGGTTATTCTGAGTGGTGTGAGCTGATACCTCTTTGTGGTTGAATTTGCATGTGTCTCATAATGCGTTGAAATTGAGCGTTAAGACATGTCCATTTTATTTTTCGAGCTGTGATTAGAGCTTATTACTTCAAAGTGTTTTCTTAAAGTATGTGTCACCATTTGAAATATTTTGGCCATTATCTCCCTCAAGACATTTTGAGGGCAGGTTTCATTTACAGCCCTGCAGTACTTGTTCATATGAAGTGACCATTAGCTCAGGCTTTTAAACCTGCTTTTGCAGGTAACGGCCAGAGAGCGGCAGCCTTTCTACGTTCTCCATGCTGGTACTAGGGAAACAGACCTACCGGCCAGTGGTATTCTTCGGTTATAAATTAGAGTGCAATGTGCCCGGGTAAACCCACAAATGTTGATGTCTCCTTGCTTTTGTTTGTTTTTAAATTTAATTTATATTTATTATTAGAGTAATATTCCATTGTGTACGTGGACCACTTTCTTCTTGGTGCATTCCTCGGTTGATGGACATTTTCATTGCTTCCAAGTGCTGGCTATGGTAAATATTGCTGGCGTACAGGTTTGCCCGCCTGTCACTTTTTCATTCTCATTTTCTCAGGTGATAGGCCAAGCAGTGGTTGTGATTGATTGACTGGTAGCTCAATATTTCCCTTTTCAAAGCACCTACATTGTGTTTTCATTAGTGGCTCTTTACATGCCCCCCCCTTACAACCGAGGGTACGCATTTCTCCACACTCCCTTCACCGTTTATTTTTGGCAGCATTTTTCCTAATGGCCATTCTGACTGCTGTGAGCTGATAGGTTTTTGTAATATGGGTATGCATGTCATTAAAAATTTTTTAAATTCATCATATTCCTACGCCTTTTTCTTTTCTCTTAAAGAAAAAACCGTGAGTACAATATAGCTCTTGAAACTGTCTTCTTCGAAGGTTGCCCTCTTTTGAATTTTTTGGTCGATTTTTGACCCCAGAAATTTTCTGGAGGGCAGGTGCCATTTACAGAACTGCAAGTTGGTGAAAATTTAGTGACCTTTTGCAGGGGATTCAAAGCTGCTGTTGTGGGAAACGGCCACAAGGAGGTAGCATTTCTCCATTCCCCAAGCTGGGTCCTAGGGCAGCAGAGCCTTTCTGGAAGTCATTGTCCTAGGTTGTAAATTAGAATGGAATTTGCCAGGAGAAATCCCCTTAAGTTTATGTCTCATTACTTCTTCTTGGTTTTTAAAATTTTTTTTAATCTGGGTAAAGTTTAGAATATTGTTTGTCCTAGGTGTACACCATCTGGTCCATTTGTACATTATGTATGTCTATTAATGTACAGATCCTCTTCCCATGTAAAATATTACAGTGTTCCGTCGACCTCCCTTGCTATATGTTCGGTCTTTTTGATACATGTATATAATATGTATTTGTATATGTATAGTAACACTCACCTTCATTCTCAATTTCCCCCCTCCTTTCCTTTTAGATGAGCATAGTTTGTTTTCTAAGCCTGTGAGTGTCTTTCTCTTTGGAAATATGTTCATCTGTGTCAGTTATTAGGTAATGCCATAAGTGATAATATAGGCTATAGGTCTTTTGCTTTCCGACCTACTTCATGTTTTGTGATTATCTCCAGGCTCATCTATGGTGCCCCAAAGAGTAGTGCTTCAAAGTTTTCCAAGGCTAATATTCCATTGTGTACATGGACCACTTCTTCTTGGTGCATTCCTCTGTTGATGGACATTTTCGTTGCTTCCAAGTGTTGCCTATGGTAAATATTGCTGGAGTGCAGGATTGCCAGCCTGTGATTTTTGATTTTCATTTTCTCAGGTGATAGACCCAGCAGTGGTTATGATTGATTGACTGGTATGGTAGCTCAACGTTTACCTTTTCAAGGCACCTCAATTGTGCTTTCATTTGTGGCTCTTACCACGTCCCCCTTAGAATCGAGGGTACGCATTGCTCCACAATCACGTCAGCATTTATTTTTGGCAGCATTTTTGTTGATGGCCATTCTGACTGGTGTGAGCTGATAGGTTTTTGTAATTTGGGTTTACATGTCTGTAAAAATTCCTACAATTCGTCATTTTTCCACGCCTTTTGTTTTCTGTTAAAAGAAAAAAGAAAAAAAGTGTGAGTATAATATACCTCTTCAAATTTTCTCTTTGGAAGGTTGCACTCTAGAATTTTTGGGTTGATTTTCGACCTCAGTATTTTTTGGAGGGCAGGTGTCATTTACAGACCTGCAATTGGTGAATATTTAGTGACCTTTTGCAGTGGGTTTAAACTGCTGTTGTGGGAAACGGCCACAAGGATGCAGCATTTCTCCATTCCCAAATCTGGGTACTAGGGCAGCACAGCCGTTCTGGAAGTCGTTTGCCTAGGTTGTAAATTTGAATGGAATGTGCCAGGAAAACCCCCCATAAGTTTATGTCTCATTACTCCTAGTTCGTTGTTTTAATTTTTTCAATTGGGGTAATGGTTAGAATGTTGCTTGTCCAAGGTGTACATCTACATATTCTATATACCTATTTATGTAGAGATCCTCTTCCCGTGTAAATTATTACACAGTGTTCCCTAAACCTTCCTTGCTATATGGTCGGTCTTTTTGATATATGTATATAATATGTATTTGTATACATATGGTAACGCTAATCTTCATTTATCCATTCCCCCCACTTTCCTTTTAGATAAGCATAGTTTTTTTTTAATAAGTCTGTGATTGACTTTCTCTGTGGAATTATGTTCATTTGTGTCAGTTATTAGATAACGCCTATAAGTGATATCATAGGATATAGGACTTTTGCTTTCCGACTTACCTCATGTTCTGTGATTATCTCCAAGATCATCTATGGTGCCTCAAAGAGCAGTGTTTCATTGTTTTCCATGGCTAGTATTCATTGTGTACATGGACCACTTCTTCTTTATCCTTTCATCTGTTGATGGACATTTTGGTTGCTTCACTGTCTTGTCTATTGTGAATAAGGCTGCAGTGCAACTTTTGCAGCCCGGGTCTTCATTCTGGTCTTCTCAGGTGAGAGGCCCATTGGTGCGCCTGCTGGATTGAATGGTACCTCAATTTTTCGTTTTCAACGCAGCTCCTTTCTGTTCTCATTATTAGCGTTTAACCCTTTTACATCTCACCAGCAGCTAGAGGGTACACAGTTCTCTAAAACCCCTTCAGCATTTATTGTTTGTAGACTTTTTGCCAATGGTCAGTCGACTGGTGTGAGTTGAAAACATTTTGTAGATTAGATTGCATGAGTCTAATACTTCCTGAGGTGGAGCGTTTATCCATTTTCCTTTCTTTAAAAAGAGAGTGAGTAAAACTTACCTCTTCATACTATCTTCTTGAAAATTTTGCCTGTTTTGAATTTTTTTTATCCATTCCCTACCTCAGCACAATTTTGAGGGCAGGTGTCTTTACAGCTCTGAGTCCTTGTGAATGGTAAGTGACCATTAGCAGTGGGTTAAAAGCTGCTCTTGTGGGAATCGGCCACAAGGCGGCAGCATTTCTCCTTTACCAAATCTGGTTACTAGGGCAACAGAGCCTTACTGGAAGTGGTGTTCTAGGTGGTAAATTAGAATGGAATGTGCGAGGAAAAAGCCCTTTAAGTTTATGTCTCATTACCTCTTGTTGGTATTTTGAACTCAATTTTTATTTTTTATCACAGCAAACTTGATTACAATGTTTTGTTTGTTCTAGGTGTGCAAGATGTGGTTCTTTCACACATATGCATATATCTATTCTTCTTCGGATCCTTTTCCCATGTAGGTTATGACACAATGTTGAGTAGTCTTCTCTTGGTATTGCGTAGGTCTTTGGTGATTATATATTTCACATGTGTTTGTATCTCTCTGTTAACCTCAATATGGTAATGTATCCAATCCTCACACCTTTCCATTTGGTGAACCATAAGTTTTTTTAATGAATCTATGATAGTGTTTCTCTGTGGAAATATCTTTGTATCATTTTTTAGGTAACACCTATATGTGATATGATAGGATATGTGTCTTTCGCTTTCTCACTTACTCCAAGTTGACTGATTACTTCTCGACTCATCTATGGTGCTGCAAATGGCATTGTTTCATTTTTTCACTAGCTCCTATTCCATCTGTACAGGTAGCAGTTCTTCTTTGCCCACCCATCTGTCGGTGGACTTTTTGGTTACTTCCATATCTTGGCTATTGTAATACTATGCAATGTAGATTTGCGTGCCTGTGTCCTTTCAGTTCTGTCTTCTTAGTTTATAGGTCCAAGAATAGGTCTGCTGGATCATATGGTAGCTGAATGTTTACCTTTTATAGGCAGCTCTATTCTGTTCTCCTTAGTGGCTTTTTCCAGGTTACATCCCACTTAAAGTGGAGGGTATGTATTTCTTCCCAGCACCTTCAGCATTTATTCTTTGTAGTTTTTGCTGATGGTTATTCTGAGTGGTGTGAGCTGATACCTCTTTGTGGTTGAATTTGCATGTGTCTCATAATGCGTTGAAATTGAGCGTTAAGACATGTCCATTTTATTTTTCGAGCTGTGATTAGAGCTTATTACTTCAAAGTGTTTTCTTAAAGTATGTGTCACCATTTGAAATATTTTGGCCATTATCTCCCTCAAGACATTTTGAGGGCAGGTTTCATTTACAGCCCTGCAGTACTTGTTCATATGAAGTGACCATTAGCTCAGGCTTTAAACCTGCTTTTGCAGGTAACGGCCAGAGAGCGGCAGCCTTTCTACGTTCTCCATGCTGGTACTAGGGAAACAGACCTACCGGCCAGTGGTATTCTTCGGTTATAAATTAGAGTGCAATGTGCCCGGGTAAACCCACAAATGTTGATGTCTCCTTGCTTTTGTTTGTTTTTAAATTTAATTTATATTTATTATTAGAGTAATATTCCATTGTGTACGTGGACCACTTCTTCTTGGTGCATTCTCGGTTGATGGACATTTTCATTGCTTCCAAGTGCTGGCTATGGTAAATATTGCTGGCGTACAGGTTTGCCCGCCTGTCACTTTTTCATTCTCATTTTCTCAGGTGATAGGCCAAGCAGTGGTTGTGATTGATTGACTGGTAGCTCAATATTTCCCTTTTCAAAGCACCTACATTGTGTTTTCATTAGTGGCTCTTTACATGCCCCCCCCTTACAACCGAGGGTACGCATTTCTCCACACTCCCTTCACCGTTTATTTTTGGCAGCATTTTTCCTAATGGCCATTCTGACTGCTGTGAGCTGATAGGTTTTTGTAATATGGGTATGCATGTCATTAAAAATTTTTTAAATTCATCATATTCCTACGCCTTTTTCTTTTCTCTTAAAAGAAAAAACCGTGAGTACAATATAGCTCTTGAAACTGTCTTCTTCGAAGGTTGCCCTCTTTTGAATTTTTTGGTCGATTTTGACCCCAGAAATTTTCTGGAGGGCAGGTGCCATTTACAGAACTGCAAGTTGGTGAAAATTTAGTGACCTTTTGCAGGGGATTCAAAGCTGCTGTTGTGGGAAACGGCCACAAGGAGGTAGCATTTCTCCATTCCCCAAGCTGGGTCCTAGGGCAGCAGAGCCTTTCTGGAAGTCATTGTCCTAGGTTGTAAATTAGAATGGAATTTGCCAGGAGAAATCCCCTTAAGTTTATGTCTCATTACTTCTTCTTGGTTTTAAATTTTTTTTAATCTGGGTAAAGTTTAGAATATTGTTTGTCCTAGGTGTACACCATCTGGTCCATTTGTACATTATGTATGTCTATTAATGTACAGATCCTCTTCCCATGTAAAATATTACAGTGTTCCGTCGACCTCCCTTGCTATATGTTCGGTCTTTTTGATACATGTATATAATATGTATTTGTATATGTATAGTAACACTCACCTTCATTCTCAATTTCCCCCTCCTTTCCTTTTAGATGAGCATAGTTTGTTTTCTAAGCCTGTGAGTGTCTTTCTCTTTGGAAATATGTTCATCTGTGTCAGTTATTAGGTAATGCCATAAGTGATAATATAGGCTATAGGTCTTTTGCTTTCCGACCTACTTCATGTTTTGTGATTATCTCCAGGCTCATCTATGGTGCCCCAAAGAGTAGTGCTTCAAAGTTTTCCAAGGCTAATATTCCATTGTGTACATGGACCACTTCTTCTTGGTGCATTCCTCTGTTGATGGACATTTTCGTTGCTTCCAAGTGTTGCCTATGGTAAATATTGCTGGAGTGCAGGATTGCCAGCCTGTGATTTTTGATTTTCATTTTCTCAGGTGATAGACCCAGCAGTGGTTATGATTGATTGACTGGTATGGTAGCTCAACGTTTACCTTTTCAAGGCACCTCAATTGTGCTTTCATTTGTGGCTCTTACCACGTCCCCCTTAGAATCGAGGGTACGCATTGCTCCACAATCACGTCAGCATTTATTTTTGGCAGCATTTTTGTTGATGGCCATTCTGACTGGTGTGAGCTGATAGGTTTTTGTAATTTGGGTTTACATGTCTGTAAAAATTCCTACAATTCGTCATTTTTCCACGCCTTTTTGTTTTCTGTTAAAAGAAAAAAGAAAAAAAGTGTGAGTATAATATACCTCTTCAAATTTTCTCTTTGGAAGGTTGCACTCTAGAATTTTTGGGTTGATTTTCGACCTCAGTATTTTTGGAGGGCAGGTGTCATTTACAGACCTGCAATTGGTGAATATTTAGTGACCTTTTGCAGTGGGTTTAAAACTGCTGTTGTGGGAAACGGCCACAAGGATGCAGCATTTCTCCATTCCCAAATCTGGGTACTAGGGCAGCACAGCCGTTCTGGAAGTCGTTTGCCTAGGTTGTAAATTTGAATGGAATGTGCCAGGAAAACCCCCCATAAGTTTATGTCTCATTACTCCTAGTTCGTTGTTTTAATTTTTTTTCATTTGGGGTAATGGTTAGAATGTTGCTTGTCCAAGGTGTACATCTACATATTCTATATACCTATTTATGTAGAGATCCTCTTCCCGTGTAAATTATTACACAGTGTTCCCTAAACCTTCCTTGCTATATGGTCGGTCTTTTTGATATATGTATATAATATGTATTTGTATACATATGGTAACGCTAATCTTCATTTATCCATTCCCCCCACCTTTCCTTTTAGATAAGCATAGTTTTTTTTTAATAAGTCTGTGATTGACTTTCTCTGTGGAATTATGTTCATTTGTGTCAGTTATTAGATAACGCCTATAAGTGATATCATAGGATATAGGACTTTTGCTTTCCGACTTACCTCATGTTCTGTGATTATCTCCAAGATCATCTATGGTGCCTCAAAGAGCAGTGTTTCATTGTTTTCCATGGCTAGTATTCATTGTGTACATGGACCACTTCTTCTTTATCCTTTCATCTGTTGATGGACATTTTGGTTGCTTCACTGTCTTGTCTATTGTGAATAAGGCTGCAGTGCAACTTTTGCAGCCCGGGTCTTCATTCTGGTCTTCTCAGGTGAGAGGCCCATTGGTGCGCCTGCTGGATTGAATGGTACCTCAATTTTTCGTTTTCAACGCAGCTCCTTTCTGTTCTCATTATTAGCGTTTAACCCTTTTACATCTCACCAGCAGCTAGAGGGTACACAGTTCTCTAAAACCCCTTCAGCATTTATTGTTTGTAGACTTTTTGCCAATGGTCAGTCGACTGGTGTGAGTTGAAAACATTTTGTAGATTAGATTGCATGAGTCTAATACTTCCTGAGGTGGAGCGTTTATCCATTTTCCTTTCTTTAAAAAGAGAGTGAGTAAAACTTACCTCTTCATACTATCTTCTTGAAAATTTTGCCTGTTTTGAATTTTTTTTATCCATTCCCTACCTCAGCACAATTTTGAGGGCAGGTGTCTTTACAGCTCTGAGTCCTTGTGAATGGTAAGTGACCATTAGCAGTGGGTTAAAAGCTGCTCTTGTGGAATCGGCCACAAGGCGGCAGCATTTCTCCTTTACCAAATCTGGTTACTAGGGCAACAGAGCCTTACTGGAAGTGGTGTTCTAGGTGGTAAATTAGAATGGAATGTGCGAGGAAAAAGCCCTTTAAGTTTATGTCTCATTACCTCTTGTTGGTATTTTGAACTCAATTTTTATTTTTTATCACAGCAAACTTGATTACAATGTTTTGTTTGTTCTAGGTGTGCAAGATGTGGTTCTTTCACACATATGCATATATCTATTCTTCTTCGGATCCTTTTCCCATGTAGGTTATGACACAATGTTGAGTAGTCTTCTCTTGGTATTGCGTAGGTCTTTGGTGATTATATATTTCACATGTGTTTGTATCTCTCTGTTAACCTCAATATGGTAATGTATCCAATCCTCACACCTTTCCATTTGGTGAACCATAAGTTTTTTTAATGAATCTATGATAGTGTTTCTCTGTGGAAATATCTTTGTATCATTTTTTAGGTAACACCTATATGTGATATGATAGGATATGTGTCTTTCGCTTTCTCACTTACTCCAAGTTGACTGATTACTTCTCGACTCATCTATGGTGCTGCAAATGGCATTGTTTCATTTTTTCACTAGCTCCTATTCCATCTGTACAGGTAGCAGTTCTTCTTTGCCCACCCATCTGTCGGTGGACTTTTTGGTTACTTCCATATCTTGGCTATTGTAATACTATGCAATGTAGATTTGCGTGCCTGTGTCCTTTCAGTTCTGTCTTCTTAGTTTATAGGTCCAAGAATAGGTCTGCTGGATCATATGGTAGCTGAATGTTTACCTTTTATAGGCAGCTCTATTCTGTTCTCCTTAGTGGCTTTTTCCAGGTTACATCCCACTTAAAGTGGAGGGTATGTATTTCTTCCCAGCACCTTCAGCATTTATTCTTTGTAGTTTTTGCTGATGGTTATTCTGAGTGGTGTGAGCTGATACCTCTTTGTGGTTGAATTTGCATGTGTCTCATAATGCGTTGAAATTGAGCGTTAAGACATGTCCATTTTATTTTTCGAGCTGTGATTAGAGCTTATTACTTCAAAGTGTTTCTTAAAGTATGTGTCACCATTTGAAATATTTTGGCCATTATCTCCCTCAAGACATTTTGAGGGCAGGTTTCATTTACAGCCCTGCAGTACTTGTTCATATGAAGTGACCATTAGCTCAGGCTTTAAACCTGCTTTTGCAGGTAACGGCCAGAGAGCGGCAGCCTTTCTACGTTCTCCATGCTGGTACTAGGGAAACAGACCTACCGGCCAGTGGTATTCTTCGGTTATAAATTAGAGTGCAATGTGCCCGGGTAAACCCACAAATGTTGATGTCTCCTTGCTTTTGTTTGTTTTTAAATTTAATTTATATTTATTATTAGAGTAATATTCCATTGTGTACGTGGACCACTTCTTCTTGGTGCATTCCTCGGTTGATGGACATTTTCATTGCTTCCAAGTGCTGGCTATGGTAAATATTGCTGGCGTACAGGTTTGCCCGCCTGTCACTTTTTCATTCTCATTTTCTCAGGTGATAGGCCAAGCAGTGGTTGTGATTGATTGACTGGTAGCTCAATATTTCCCTTTTCAAAGCACCTACATTGTGTTTTCATTAGTGGCTCTTTACATGCCCCCCCCTTACAACCGAGGGTACGCATTTCTCCACACTCCCTTCACCGTTTATTTTTGGCAGCATTTTTCCTAATGGCCATTCTGACTGCTGTGAGCTGATAGGTTTTTGTAATATGGGTATGCATGTCATTAAAAATTTTTTAAATTCATCATATTCCTACGCCTTTTTCTTTTCTCTTAAAAGAAAAAACCGTGAGTACAATATAGCTCTTGAAACTGTCTTCTTCGAAGGTTGCCCTCTTTTGAATTTTTTGGTCGATTTTTGACCCCAGAAATTTTCTGG
>NW_028122493.1:0-89719 GCF_965194805.1 Balaenoptera borealis | reverse complement strand
GAACCACATCTTACACACCTAGGACAAACAAAGCATTGTAATCAAATTTGCTGTGAGAAAAAATAAAAAGTAAATTACAAGTATGAACAAGAAATAATGAGACATAAACTTAAAGGGCTTTTTCCTGGCACATTCCATTCTAATTTACAGCCTAGAACACCACTTCCATTAAGGCTCTGTTTCCCTAGTAACCAAAATTGGTAAAGGAGAAAGGCTGCCACCTTGTGGCCGTTTCCTGCAAGAGCAGGTTTAAACTCACAGCTGATGGTCACTTAACTTTCACAAGGACTCAGGGCTGTAAAGCACACCTGCCCTAAAAAATTGTGCTGAAGTAGGGAATGGACAAAAAACTTCAAAACAGGCAAATGTTTCAAGAAGTGAGTATGAAGAGGCAAGTTTCACTCACTCTCGTTTAAAAAAAAGAGGAAAATGGATAAAAGCTCAACCTCAGGAACTGTTAGACCCATGCAATCTAATCTACAAAAAGTTTCAACTTACACCAGTCGACTGACCATTAGCAAAAAGTCTACAAACAATAAATGCTGAAGGGGTTTTAGAGAACTGTGTACCCTCTACTTGCTGGTGAGACATAAAAGGGTAACAGCCAATAATGAGAACAGAAAGGAGCCGTGTTTAAAAGTAAAAATGGAGGTACCATTCAATCCAGCAGGCGCACCATTGGACCTCTCACCTGAGAAGACAAGAATCGAGAAGACACAGGCTGCAAAAGCTGCAGTGCAGCCTTATTCACAATAGCCAAGACAGTGAAGCAATCAAAATGTCCAACAACAGGTGAATGGAGAAAGAAGAAGTGGTCCATGTACACAATGGAATATTAGCCATGGAAAACAATGAACCATTGCTCTTTGAGGCACCACAAATGAGTCTGGAGATAATCACGAAACATGAGCTAAGAAGGAAAGCAAAAGACCTATATTCTATGATATCACTTATAGGCGTTATCTAATAACTGACACAAATGAACATATTTCCACAGAGAAAGACACTCACAGACTTAGAAAACAAACTCTGCTCATCTAAAAGGAAAGGTGGGGGGAATGGATAAAGTAAGATTAGTGTTACTATATGTATACAAACACATATTATATACGTATCTCAAAAAGACCGACCATATAGCAAGGGAGGTCTGTGGAACCCTCTGTAACATTTTACATGGGAAGAGGATCTGTACGTGAATAGACATATATAATGTACAACTGAACCAGATTGGGTACACCTAGGACAAACAATATTCTAAGCTTTACAACAATTAAAAAAAATTTAAAAACCAAGAAGAAATAATGAGACATAAACTTATGGGGGTTTCTCCATGCACATTCCAATGTGATTTACAACCTAGGAACACGACTTCCAGAAAGGCTCTGCTGCCCTAGTACCCAGATTTGGGAATGGAGAAATGCCGCCTTCTTGAGGCCACTTCCCACAACAGCAGCTTTAAACCCATTGCTAAAGGTCACTAAATATTCACCAAACTTGCAGTTTGGTAAATGACACCTGCTCTCTAAAAAAATTCTGGGGTGGAAAATCGACCAAAAAATTCAAAAGAGGGCAACCTTCCAAGAAGACAATTTCAAGAGTTCTACTGTACTCCCAAATGTTTCCTTTTTTTAAGAGAAAAGAAAACGGCGGAGAAAAATGATGAGTTTTACGAATTTTCAAAACATGCAAACCCAAATGACAAAAATCTATCAGCTCACAGCAGCCAGAAGGGCCATTAGCATCAATGCTGCAAACTATAAATGCTGAAGCGATTGTGGAGAAATGCGTACCCTCGATTCTAAGGGGGACGTGGTAAGAGCCACTAATGACAACACAAACAAGGTGCTTTGAAAAGGGAAACACGGGGCTACCAGTCAATCAATCGCACCCACTGCTGGGCCTATCACCTGAGAAAATGAGAATCCAAAAGTCACAGGCTGGCAATCCTGCACTCCAACAATATTTACCAGAGCCAACACTTGGAAGCAATGAAAATGTCCATCAACTGAGGAATGCACAAAGTAGAAGTGGTCCATGTACACAGTAGAAAATTACTCCAATAAAAAATAAAAATTAAATTTAAAAATCCAACAAATTAAGGAGACATCAGCTTTTGTGGGTTTGTCCGGGCACCCTCCACTCGAATTTATAACCGAGAAACACCACAGGCCACAAGGGCTTTTCCCTAGTTACCAGGGTGGGGAACATAGATAGGCTGCCACCCTCTGGCAGTTACCTGCAAAAGCAGCTTTAAAGCCTGTGCAAACGGTCATTTCATAGGAACAAGTACTGCAGAACTGTAAATGAAACCTGCCCTCAAAATGTCTTGAGGGAGGTAATGGCCAAAACATTTCAAAATGTGACACATACTTTAAGAGAACACTTTGAAGAACTAAGGGGTAATCACAGCTTAAAAATAAAAAGGACATGCCTTAAAGCTCAATTTCAATGGATTATGAGGCACATGCGACTTCAACCACAAAGAGGTATCAGCGCACACTTGTCAGAATAACCATCAGCAAGAAAACTACAAAGAGTTAATGCTGAAGGTATTGTGGAGAAATGCATACCCTCAACTTCAAGTAGGATGTAACTTGGAAAGAGCCACGAATGAGAACAGAATGGACGTGCCCTGAAAAGGTAAACATTGAGCTACCATATGATCCAGCAGGCCCACTCCTCGCACTATAATCTGAGAAGAGAGAATTGGAAAAACACAGGCAGGCAAATCTGCTTTGCACAGTATTACAATAGCCAAGATCTGGAAGTAACCAAAAAGTCCACCAACAGATGGGTGGGCAAAGAAGAACTCCTCCATGTACAGATGGAATATTCGCTAGGGAAAAAAATGAAACAATGCCATTTGCAGCAACATAGATGAGTCTAGACGTCATCACGCCACCTGTAGTAAGTGAAAAAGCCAAAGACACATATCCTATCATATCACTATTAGGAGTTACCTAAAAATTGATACCAATGAAGATATTTCCACAGAGAAAGGCAATCACAGATTCATTAAAAAAACTTATGGTTCACCAAATAGAAAGGTATGAGGATTGGATACATTACCATATTGGGGTTAACAGAGATACACACACTGTGAAATATATATCACCAAAGACCTACGGAAGACCAGGAGCAGACTACTCAACACTGTGTCATAACCTACATGGGAAAAGGATTTGAGGAAGTATAGATACATGTATATGTGTGAAAGAACCACATCTTACACACCTAGGACAAACAAAGCATTGTAATCAAATTTGCTGTGAGAAAAAATAAAAAGTAAATTACAAGTATGAACAAGAAATAATGAGACATAAACTTAAAGGGCTTTTTCCTGGCACATTCCATTCTAATTTACAGCCTAGAACACCACTTCCATTAAGGCTCTGTTTCCCTAGTAACCAAAATTGGTAAAGGAGAAAGGCTGCCACCTTGTGGCCGTTTCCTGCAAGAGCAGGTTTAAACTCACAGCTGATGGTCACTTAACTTTCACAAGGACTCAGGGCTGTAAAGCACACCTGCCCTAAAAAATTGTGCTGAAGTAGGGAATGGACAAAAAACTTCAAAACAGGCAAATGTTTCAAGAAGTGAGTATGAAGAGGCAAGTTTCACTCACTCTCGTTTAAAAAAAAGAGGAAAATGGATAAAAGCTCAACCTCAGGAACTGTTAGACCCATGCAATCTAATCTACAAAAAGTTTCAACTTACACCAGTCGACTGACCATTAGCAAAAAGTCTACAAACAATAAATGCTGAAGGGGTTTTAGAGAACTGTGTACCCTCTACTTGCTGGTGAGACATAAAAGGGTAACAGCCAATAATGAGAACAGAAAGGAGCCGTGTTTAAAAGTAAAAATGGAGGTACCATTCAATCCAGCAGGCGCACCATTGGACCTCTCACCTGAGAAGACAAGAATCGAGAAGACACAGGCTGCAAAAGCTGCAGTGCAGCCTTATTCACAATAGCCAAGACAGTGAAGCAATCAAAATGTCCAACAACAGGTGAATGGAGAAAGAAGAAGTGGTCCATGTACACAATGGAATATTAGCCATGGAAAACAATGAACCATTGCTCTTTGAGGCACCACAAATGAGTCTGGAGATAATCACGAAACATGAGCTAAGAAGGAAAGCAAAAGACCTATATTCTATGATATCACTTATAGGCGTTATCTAATAACTGACACAAATGAACATATTTCCACAGAGAAAGACACTCACAGACTTAGAAAACAAACTCTGCTCATCTAAAAGGAAAGGTGGGGGGAATGGATAAAGTAAGATTAGTGTTACTATATGTATACAAACACATATTATATACGTATCTCAAAAAGACCGACCATATAGCAAGGGAGGTCTGTGGAACCCTCTGTAACATTTTACATGGGAAGAGGATCTGTACGTGAATAGACATATATAATGTACAACTGAACCAGATTGGGTACACCTAGGACAAACAATATTCTAAGCTTTACAACAATTAAAAAAAATTTAAAAACCAAGAAGAAATAATGAGACATAAACTTATGGGGGTTTCTCCATGCACATTCCAATGTGATTTACAACCTAGGAACACGACTTCCAGAAAGGCTCTGCTGCCCTAGTACCCAGATTTGGGAATGGAGAAATGCCGCCTTCTTGAGGCCACTTCCCACAACAGCAGCTTTAAACCCATTGCTAAAGGTCACTAAATATTCACCAAACTTGCAGTTTGGTAAATGACACCTGCTCTCTAAAAAAATTCTGGGGTGGAAAATCGACCAAAAAATTCAAAAGAGGGCAACCTTCCAAGAAGACAATTTCAAGAGTTCTACTGTACTCCCAAATGTTTCCTTTTTTTAAGAGAAAAGAAAACGGCGGAGAAAAATGATGAGTTTTACGAATTTTCAAAACATGCAAACCCAAATGACAAAAATCTATCAGCTCACAGCAGCCAGAAGGGCCATTAGCATCAATGCTGCAAACTATAAATGCTGAAGCGATTGTGGAGAAATGCGTACCCTCGATTCTAAGGGGGACGTGGTAAGAGCCACTAATGACAACACAAACAAGGTGCTTTGAAAAGGGAAACACGGGGCTACCAGTCAATCAATCGCACCCACTGCTGGGCCTATCACCTGAGAAAATGAGAATCCAAAAGTCACAGGCTGGCAATCCTGCACTCCAACAATATTTACCAGAGCCAACACTTGGAAGCAATGAAAATGTCCATCAACTGAGGAATGCACAAAGTAGAAGTGGTCCATGTACACAGTAGAAAATTACTCCAATAAAAAATAAAAATTAAATTTAAAAATCCAACAAATTAAGGAGACATCAGCTTTTGTGGGTTTGTCCGGGCACCCTCCACTCGAATTTATAACCGAGAAACACCACAGGCCACAAGGGCTTTTCCCTAGTTACCAGGGTGGGGAACATAGATAGGCTGCCACCCTCTGGCAGTTACCTGCAAAAGCAGCTTTAAAGCCTGTGCAAACGGTCATTTCATAGGAACAAGTACTGCAGAACTGTAAATGAAACCTGCCCTCAAAATGTCTTGAGGGAGGTAATGGCCAAAACATTTCAAAATGTGACACATACTTTAAGAGAACACTTTGAAGAACTAAGGGGTAATCACAGCTTAAAAATAAAAAGGACATGCCTTAAAGCTCAATTTCAATGGATTATGAGGCACATGCGACTTCAACCACAAAGAGGTATCAGCGCACACTTGTCAGAATAACCATCAGCAAGAAAACTACAAAGAGTTAATGCTGAAGGTATTGTGGAGAAATGCATACCCTCAACTTCAAGTAGGATGTAACTTGGAAAGAGCCACGAATGAGAACAGAATGGACGTGCCCTGAAAAGGTAAACATTGAGCTACCATATGATCCAGCAGGCCCACTCCTCGCACTATAATCTGAGAAGAGAGAATTGGAAAAACACAGGCAGGCAAATCTGCTTTGCACAGTATTACAATAGCCAAGATCTGGAAGTAACCAAAAAGTCCACCAACAGATGGGTGGGCAAAGAAGAACTCCTCCATGTACAGATGGAATATTCGCTAGGGAAAAAAATGAAACAATGCCATTTGCAGCAACATAGATGAGTCTAGACGTCATCACGCCACCTGTAGTAAGTGAAAAAGCCAAAGACACATATCCTATCATATCACTATTAGGAGTTACCTAAAAATTGATACCAATGAAGATATTTCCACAGAGAAAGGCAATCACAGATTCATTAAAAAAACTTATGGTTCACCAAATAGAAAGGTATGAGGATTGGATACATTACCATATTGGGGTTAACAGAGATACACACACTGTGAAATATATATCACCAAAGACCTACGGAAGACCAGGAGCAGACTACTCAACACTGTGTCATAACCTACATGGGAAAAGGATTTGAGGAAGTATAGATACATGTATATGTGTGAAAGAACCACATCTTACACACCTAGGACAAACAAAGCATTGTAATCAAATTTGCTGTGAGAAAAAATAAAAAGTAAATTACAAGTATGAACAAGAAATAATGAGACATAAACTTAAAGGGCTTTTTCCTGGCACATTCCATTCTAATTTACAGCCTAGAACACCACTTCCATTAAGGCTCTGTTTCCCTAGTAACCAAAATTGGTAAAGGAGAAAGGCTGCCACCTTGTGGCCGTTTCCTGCAAGAGCAGGTTTAAACTCACAGCTGATGGTCACTTAACTTTCACAAGGACTCAGGGCTGTAAAGCACACCTGCCCTAAAAAATTGTGCTGAAGTAGGGAATGGACAAAAAACTTCAAAACAGGCAAATGTTTCAAGAAGTGAGTATGAAGAGGCAAGTTTCACTCACTCTCGTTTAAAAAAAAGAGGAAAATGGATAAAAGCTCAACCTCAGGAACTGTTAGACCCATGCAATCTAATCTACAAAAAGTTTCAACTTACACCAGTCGACTGACCATTAGCAAAAAGTCTACAAACAATAAATGCTGAAGGGGTTTTAGAGAACTGTGTACCCTCTACTTGCTGGTGAGACATAAAAGGGTAACAGCCAATAATGAGAACAGAAAGGAGCCGTGTTTAAAAGTAAAAATGGAGGTACCATTCAATCCAGCAGGCGCACCATTGGACCTCTCACCTGAGAAGACAAGAATCGAGAAGACACAGGCTGCAAAAGCTGCAGTGCAGCCTTATTCACAATAGCCAAGACAGTGAAGCAATCAAAATGTCCAACAACAGGTGAATGGAGAAAGAAGAAGTGGTCCATGTACACAATGGAATATTAGCCATGGAAAACAATGAACCATTGCTCTTTGAGGCACCACAAATGAGTCTGGAGATAATCACGAAACATGAGCTAAGAAGGAAAGCAAAAGACCTATATTCTATGATATCACTTATAGGCGTTATCTAATAACTGACACAAATGAACATATTTCCACAGAGAAAGACACTCACAGACTTAGAAAACAAACTCTGCTCATCTAAAAGGAAAGGTGGGGGGAATGGATAAAGTAAGATTAGTGTTACTATATGTATACAAACACATATTATATACGTATCTCAAAAAGACCGACCATATAGCAAGGGAGGTCTGTGGAACCCTCTGTAACATTTTACATGGGAAGAGGATCTGTACGTGAATAGACATATATAATGTACAACTGAACCAGATTGGGTACACCTAGGACAAACAATATTCTAAGCTTTACAACAATTAAAAAAAATTTAAAAACCAAGAAGAAATAATGAGACATAAACTTATGGGGGTTTCTCCATGCACATTCCAATGTGATTTACAACCTAGGAACACGACTTCCAGAAAGGCTCTGCTGCCCTAGTACCCAGATTTGGGAATGGAGAAATGCCGCCTTCTTGAGGCCACTTCCCACAACAGCAGCTTTAAACCCATTGCTAAAGGTCACTAAATATTCACCAAACTTGCAGTTTGGTAAATGACACCTGCTCTCTAAAAAAATTCTGGGGTGGAAAATCGACCAAAAAATTCAAAAGAGGGCAACCTTCCAAGAAGACAATTTCAAGAGTTCTACTGTACTCCCAAATGTTTCCTTTTTTTAAGAGAAAAGAAAACGGCGGAGAAAAATGATGAGTTTTACGAATTTTCAAAACATGCAAACCCAAATGACAAAAATCTATCAGCTCACAGCAGCCAGAAGGGCCATTAGCATCAATGCTGCAAACTATAAATGCTGAAGCGATTGTGGAGAAATGCGTACCCTCGATTCTAAGGGGGACGTGGTAAGAGCCACTAATGACAACACAAACAAGGTGCTTTGAAAAGGGAAACACGGGGCTACCAGTCAATCAATCGCACCCACTGCTGGGCCTATCACCTGAGAAAATGAGAATCCAAAAGTCACAGGCTGGCAATCCTGCACTCCAACAATATTTACCAGAGCCAACACTTGGAAGCAATGAAAATGTCCATCAACTGAGGAATGCACAAAGTAGAAGTGGTCCATGTACACAGTAGAAAATTACTCCAATAAAAAATAAAAATTAAATTTAAAAATCCAACAAATTAAGGAGACATCAGCTTTTGTGGGTTTGTCCGGGCACCCTCCACTCGAATTTATAACCGAGAAACACCACAGGCCACAAGGGCTTTTCCCTAGTTACCAGGGTGGGGAACATAGATAGGCTGCCACCCTCTGGCAGTTACCTGCAAAAGCAGCTTTAAAGCCTGTGCAAACGGTCATTTCATAGGAACAAGTACTGCAGAACTGTAAATGAAACCTGCCCTCAAAATGTCTTGAGGGAGGTAATGGCCAAAACATTTCAAAATGTGACACATACTTTAAGAGAACACTTTGAAGAACTAAGGGGTAATCACAGCTTAAAAATAAAAAGGACATGCCTTAAAGCTCAATTTCAATGGATTATGAGGCACATGCGACTTCAACCACAAAGAGGTATCAGCGCACACTTGTCAGAATAACCATCAGCAAGAAAACTACAAAGAGTTAATGCTGAAGGTATTGTGGAGAAATGCATACCCTCAACTTCAAGTAGGATGTAACTTGGAAAGAGCCACGAATGAGAACAGAATGGACGTGCCCTGAAAAGGTAAACATTGAGCTACCATATGATCCAGCAGGCCCACTCCTCGCACTATAATCTGAGAAGAGAGAATTGGAAAAACACAGGCAGGCAAATCTGCTTTGCACAGTATTACAATAGCCAAGATCTGGAAGTAACCAAAAAGTCCACCAACAGATGGGTGGGCAAAGAAGAACTCCTCCATGTACAGATGGAATATTCGCTAGGGAAAAAAATGAAACAATGCCATTTGCAGCAACATAGATGAGTCTAGACGTCATCACGCCACCTGTAGTAAGTGAAAAAGCCAAAGACACATATCCTATCATATCACTATTAGGAGTTACCTAAAAATTGATACCAATGAAGATATTTCCACAGAGAAAGGCAATCACAGATTCATTAAAAAAACTTATGGTTCACCAAATAGAAAGGTATGAGGATTGGATACATTACCATATTGGGGTTAACAGAGATACACACACTGTGAAATATATATCACCAAAGACCTACGGAAGACCAGGAGCAGACTACTCAACACTGTGTCATAACCTACATGGGAAAAGGATTTGAGGAAGTATAGATACATGTATATGTGTGAAAGAACCACATCTTACACACCTAGGACAAACAAAGCATTGTAATCAAATTTGCTGTGAGAAAAAATAAAAAGTAAATTACAAGTATGAACAAGAAATAATGAGACATAAACTTAAAGGGCTTTTTCCTGGCACATTCCATTCTAATTTACAGCCTAGAACACCACTTCCATTAAGGCTCTGTTTCCCTAGTAACCAAAATTGGTAAAGGAGAAAGGCTGCCACCTTGTGGCCGTTTCCTGCAAGAGCAGGTTTAAACTCACAGCTGATGGTCACTTAACTTTCACAAGGACTCAGGGCTGTAAAGCACACCTGCCCTAAAAAATTGTGCTGAAGTAGGGAATGGACAAAAAACTTCAAAACAGGCAAATGTTTCAAGAAGTGAGTATGAAGAGGCAAGTTTCACTCACTCTCGTTTAAAAAAAAGAGGAAAATGGATAAAAGCTCAACCTCAGGAACTGTTAGACCCATGCAATCTAATCTACAAAAAGTTTCAACTTACACCAGTCGACTGACCATTAGCAAAAAGTCTACAAACAATAAATGCTGAAGGGGTTTTAGAGAACTGTGTACCCTCTACTTGCTGGTGAGACATAAAAGGGTAACAGCCAATAATGAGAACAGAAAGGAGCCGTGTTTAAAAGTAAAAATGGAGGTACCATTCAATCCAGCAGGCGCACCATTGGACCTCTCACCTGAGAAGACAAGAATCGAGAAGACACAGGCTGCAAAAGCTGCAGTGCAGCCTTATTCACAATAGCCAAGACAGTGAAGCAATCAAAATGTCCAACAACAGGTGAATGGAGAAAGAAGAAGTGGTCCATGTACACAATGGAATATTAGCCATGGAAAACAATGAACCATTGCTCTTTGAGGCACCACAAATGAGTCTGGAGATAATCACGAAACATGAGCTAAGAAGGAAAGCAAAAGACCTATATTCTATGATATCACTTATAGGCGTTATCTAATAACTGACACAAATGAACATATTTCCACAGAGAAAGACACTCACAGACTTAGAAAACAAACTCTGCTCATCTAAAAGGAAAGGTGGGGGGAATGGATAAAGTAAGATTAGTGTTACTATATGTATACAAACACATATTATATACGTATCTCAAAAAGACCGACCATATAGCAAGGGAGGTCTGTGGAACCCTCTGTAACATTTTACATGGGAAGAGGATCTGTACGTGAATAGACATATATAATGTACAACTGAACCAGATTGGGTACACCTAGGACAAACAATATTCTAAGCTTTACAACAATTAAAAAAAATTTAAAAACCAAGAAGAAATAATGAGACATAAACTTATGGGGGTTTCTCCATGCACATTCCAATGTGATTTACAACCTAGGAACACGACTTCCAGAAAGGCTCTGCTGCCCTAGTACCCAGATTTGGGAATGGAGAAATGCCGCCTTCTTGAGGCCACTTCCCACAACAGCAGCTTTAAACCCATTGCTAAAGGTCACTAAATATTCACCAAACTTGCAGTTTGGTAAATGACACCTGCTCTCTAAAAAAATTCTGGGGTGGAAAATCGACCAAAAAATTCAAAAGAGGGCAACCTTCCAAGAAGACAATTTCAAGAGTTCTACTGTACTCCCAAATGTTTCCTTTTTTTAAGAGAAAAGAAAACGGCGGAGAAAAATGATGAGTTTTACGAATTTTCAAAACATGCAAACCCAAATGACAAAAATCTATCAGCTCACAGCAGCCAGAAGGGCCATTAGCATCAATGCTGCAAACTATAAATGCTGAAGCGATTGTGGAGAAATGCGTACCCTCGATTCTAAGGGGGACGTGGTAAGAGCCACTAATGACAACACAAAGAAGGTGCTTTGAAAAGGGAAACACGGGGCTACCAGTCAATCAATCGCACCCACTGCTGGGCCTATCACCTGAGAAAATGAGAATCCAAAAGTCACAGGCTGGCAATCCTGCACTCCAACAATATTTACCAGAGCCAACACTTGGAAGCAATGAAAATGTCCATCAACTGAGGAATGCACAAAGTAGAAGTGGTCCATGTACACAGTAGAAAATTACTCCAATAAAAAATAAAAATTAAATTTAAAAATCCAACAAATTAAGGAGACATCAGCTTTTGTGGGTTTGTCCGGGCACCCTCCACTCGAATTTATAACCGAGAAACACCACAGGCCACAAGGGCTTTTCCCTAGTTACCAGGGTGGGGAACATAGATAGGCTGCCACCCTCTGGCAGTTACCTGCAAAAGCAGCTTTAAAGCCTGTGCAAACGGTCATTTCATAGGAACAAGTACTGCAGAACTGTAAATGAAACCTGCCCTCAAAATGTCTTGAGGGAGGTAATGGCCAAAACATTTCAAAATGTGACACATACTTTAAGAGAACACTTTGAAGAACTAAGGGGTAATCACAGCTTAAAAATAAAAAGGACATGCCTTAAAGCTCAATTTCAATGGATTATGAGGCACATGCGACTTCAACCACAAAGAGGTATCAGCGCACACTTGTCAGAATAACCATCAGCAAGAAAACTACAAAGAGTTAATGCTGAAGGTATTGTGGAGAAATGCATACCCTCAACTTCAAGTAGGATGTAACTTGGAAAGAGCCACGAATGAGAACAGAATGGACGTGCCCTGAAAAGGTAAACATTGAGCTACCATATGATCCAGCAGGCCCACTCCTCGCACTATAATCTGAGAAGAGAGAATTGGAAAAACACAGGCAGGCAAATCTGCTTTGCACAGTATTACAATAGCCAAGATCTGGAAGTAACCAAAAAGTCCACCAACAGATGGGTGGGCAAAGAAGAACTCCTCCATGTACAGATGGAATATTCGCTAGGGAAAAAAATGAAACAATGCCATTTGCAGCAACATAGATGAGTCTAGACGTCATCACGCCACCTGTAGTAAGTGAAAAAGCCAAAGACACATATCCTATCATATCACTATTAGGAGTTACCTAAAAATTGATACCAATGAAGATATTTCCACAGAGAAAGGCAATCACAGATTCATTAAAAAAACTTATGGTTCACCAAATAGAAAGGTATGAGGATTGGATACATTACCATATTGGGGTTAACAGAGATACACACACTGTGAAATATATATCACCAAAGACCTACGGAAGACCAGGAGCAGACTACTCAACACTGTGTCATAACCTACATGGGAAAAGGATTTGAGGAAGTATAGATACATGTATATGTGTGAAAGAACCACATCTTACACACCTAGGACAAACAAAGCATTGTAATCAAATTTGCTGTGAGAAAAAATAAAAAGTAAATTACAAGTATGAACAAGAAATAATGAGACATAAACTTAAAGGGCTTTTTCCTGGCACATTCCATTCTAATTTACAGCCTAGAACACCACTTCCATTAAGGCTCTGTTTCCCTAGTAACCAAAATTGGTAAAGGAGAAAGGCTGCCACCTTGTGGCCGTTTCCTGCAAGAGCAGGTTTAAACTCACAGCTGATGGTCACTTAACTTTCACAAGGACTCAGGGCTGTAAAGCACACCTGCCCTAAAAAATTGTGCTGAAGTAGGGAATGGACAAAAAACTTCAAAACAGGCAAATGTTTCAAGAAGTGAGTATGAAGAGGCAAGTTTCACTCACTCTCGTTTAAAAAAAAGAGGAAAATGGATAAAAGCTCAACCTCAGGAACTGTTAGACCCATGCAATCTAATCTACAAAAAGTTTCAACTTACACCAGTCGACTGACCATTAGCAAAAAGTCTACAAACAATAAATGCTGAAGGGGTTTTAGAGAACTGTGTACCCTCTACTTGCTGGTGAGACATAAAAGGGTAACAGCCAATAATGAGAACAGAAAGGAGCCGTGTTTAAAAGTAAAAATGGAGGTACCATTCAATCCAGCAGGCGCACCATTGGACCTCTCACCTGAGAAGACAAGAATCGAGAAGACACAGGCTGCAAAAGCTGCAGTGCAGCCTTATTCACAATAGCCAAGACAGTGAAGCAATCAAAATGTCCAACAACAGGTGAATGGAGAAAGAAGAAGTGGTCCATGTACACAATGGAATATTAGCCATGGAAAACAATGAACCATTGCTCTTTGAGGCACCACAAATGAGTCTGGAGATAATCACGAAACATGAGCTAAGAAGGAAAGCAAAAGACCTATATTCTATGATATCACTTATAGGCGTTATCTAATAACTGACACAAATGAACATATTTCCACAGAGAAAGACACTCACAGACTTAGAAAACAAACTCTGCTCATCTAAAAGGAAAGGTGGGGGGAATGGATAAAGTAAGATTAGTGTTACTATATGTATACAAACACATATTATATACGTATCTCAAAAAGACCGACCATATAGCAAGGGAGGTCTGTGGAACCCTCTGTAACATTTTACATGGGAAGAGGATCTGTACGTGAATAGACATATATAATGTACAACTGAACCAGATTGGGTACACCTAGGACAAACAATATTCTAAGCTTTACAACAATTAAAAAAAATTTAAAAACCAAGAAGAAATAATGAGACATAAACTTATGGGGGTTTCTCCATGCACATTCCAATGTGATTTACAACCTAGGAACACGACTTCCAGAAAGGCTCTGCTGCCCTAGTACCCAGATTTGGGAATGGAGAAATGCCGCCTTCTTGAGGCCACTTCCCACAACAGCAGCTTTAAACCCATTGCTAAAGGTCACTAAATATTCACCAAACTTGCAGTTTGGTAAATGACACCTGCTCTCTAAAAAAATTCTGGGGTGGAAAATCGACCAAAAAATTCAAAAGAGGGCAACCTTCCAAGAAGACAATTTCAAGAGTTCTACTGTACTCCCAAATGTTTCCTTTTTTTAAGAGAAAAGAAAACGGCGGAGAAAAATGATGAGTTTTACGAATTTTCAAAACATGCAAACCCAAATGACAAAAATCTATCAGCTCACAGCAGCCAGAAGGGCCATTAGCATCAATGCTGCAAACTATAAATGCTGAAGCGATTGTGGAGAAATGCGTACCCTCGATTCTAAGGGGGACGTGGTAAGAGCCACTAATGACAACACAAACAAGGTGCTTTGAAAAGGGAAACACGGGGCTACCAGTCAATCAATCGCACCCACTGCTGGGCCTATCACCTGAGAAAATGAGAATCCAAAAGTCACAGGCTGGCAATCCTGCACTCCAACAATATTTACCAGAGCCAACACTTGGAAGCAATGAAAATGTCCATCAACTGAGGAATGCACAAAGTAGAAGTGGTCCATGTACACAGTAGAAAATTACTCCAATAAAAAATAAAAATTAAATTTAAAAATCCAACAAATTAAGGAGACATCAGCTTTTGTGGGTTTGTCCGGGCACCCTCCACTCGAATTTATAACCGAGAAACACCACAGGCCACAAGGGCTTTTCCCTAGTTACCAGGGTGGGGAACATAGATAGGCTGCCACCCTCTGGCAGTTACCTGCAAAAGCAGCTTTAAAGCCTGTGCAAACGGTCATTTCATAGGAACAAGTACTGCAGAACTGTAAATGAAACCTGCCCTCAAAATGTCTTGAGGGAGGTAATGGCCAAAACATTTCAAAATGTGACACATACTTTAAGAGAACACTTTGAAGAACTAAGGGGTAATCACAGCTTAAAAATAAAAAGGACATGCCTTAAAGCTCAATTTCAATGGATTATGAGGCACATGCGACTTCAACCACAAAGAGGTATCAGCGCACACTTGTCAGAATAACCATCAGCAAGAAAACTACAAAGAGTTAATGCTGAAGGTATTGTGGAGAAATGCATACCCTCAACTTCAAGTAGGATGTAACTTGGAAAGAGCCACGAATGAGAACAGAATGGACGTGCCCTGAAAAGGTAAACATTGAGCTACCATATGATCCAGCAGGCCCACTCCTCGCACTATAATCTGAGAAGAGAGAATTGGAAAAACACAGGCAGGCAAATCTGCTTTGCACAGTATTACAATAGCCAAGATCTGGAAGTAACCAAAAAGTCCACCAACAGATGGGTGGGCAAAGAAGAACTCCTCCATGTACAGATGGAATATTCGCTAGGGAAAAAAATGAAACAATGCCATTTGCAGCAACATAGATGAGTCTAGACGTCATCACGCCACCTGTAGTAAGTGAAAAAGCCAAAGACACATATCCTATCATATCACTATTAGGAGTTACCTAAAAATTGATACCAATGAAGATATTTCCACAGAGAAAGGCAATCACAGATTCATTAAAAAAACTTATGGTTCACCAAATAGAAAGGTATGAGGATTGGATACATTACCATATTGGGGTTAACAGAGATACACACACTGTGAAATATATATCACCAAAGACCTACGGAAGACCAGGAGCAGACTACTCAACACTGTGTCATAACCTACATGGGAAAAGGATTTGAGGAAGTATAGATACATGTATATGTGTGAAAGAACCACATCTTACACACCTAGGACAAACAAAGCATTGTAATCAAATTTGCTGTGAGAAAAAATAAAAAGTAAATTACAAGTATGAACAAGAAATAATGAGACATAAACTTAAAGGGCTTTTTCCTGGCACATTCCATTCTAATTTACAGCCTAGAACACCACTTCCATTAAGGCTCTGTTTCCCTAGTAACCAAAATTGGTAAAGGAGAAAGGCTGCCACCTTGTGGCCGTTTCCTGCAAGAGCAGGTTTAAACTCACAGCTGATGGTCACTTAACTTTCACAAGGACTCAGGGCTGTAAAGCACACCTGCCCTAAAAAATTGTGCTGAAGTAGGGAATGGACAAAAAACTTCAAAACAGGCAAATGTTTCAAGAAGTGAGTATGAAGAGGCAAGTTTCACTCACTCTCGTTTAAAAAAAAGAGGAAAATGGATAAAAGCTCAACCTCAGGAACTGTTAGACCCATGCAATCTAATCTACAAAAAGTTTCAACTTACACCAGTCGACTGACCATTAGCAAAAAGTCTACAAACAATAAATGCTGAAGGGGTTTTAGAGAACTGTGTACCCTCTACTTGCTGGTGAGACATAAAAGGGTAACAGCCAATAATGAGAACAGAAAGGAGCCGTGTTTAAAAGTAAAAATGGAGGTACCATTCAATCCAGCAGGCGCACCATTGGACCTCTCACCTGAGAAGACAAGAATCGAGAAGACACAGGCTGCAAAAGCTGCAGTGCAGCCTTATTCACAATAGCCAAGACAGTGAAGCAATCAAAATGTCCAACAACAGGTGAATGGAGAAAGAAGAAGTGGTCCATGTACACAATGGAATATTAGCCATGGAAAACAATGAACCATTGCTCTTTGAGGCACCACAAATGAGTCTGGAGATAATCACGAAACATGAGCTAAGAAGGAAAGCAAAAGACCTATATTCTATGATATCACTTATAGGCGTTATCTAATAACTGACACAAATGAACATATTTCCACAGAGAAAGACACTCACAGACTTAGAAAACAAACTCTGCTCATCTAAAAGGAAAGGTGGGGGGAATGGATAAAGTAAGATTAGTGTTACTATATGTATACAAACACATATTATATACGTATCTCAAAAAGACCGACCATATAGCAAGGGAGGTCTGTGGAACCCTCTGTAACATTTTACATGGGAAGAGGATCTGTACGTGAATAGACATATATAATGTACAACTGAACCAGATTGGGTACACCTAGGACAAACAATATTCTAAGCTTTACAACAATTAAAAAAAATTTAAAAACCAAGAAGAAATAATGAGACATAAACTTATGGGGGTTTCTCCATGCACATTCCAATGTGATTTACAACCTAGGAACACGACTTCCAGAAAGGCTCTGCTGCCCTAGTACCCAGATTTGGGAATGGAGAAATGCCGCCTTCTTGAGGCCACTTCCCACAACAGCAGCTTTAAACCCATTGCTAAAGGTCACTAAATATTCACCAAACTTGCAGTTTGGTAAATGACACCTGCTCTCTAAAAAAATTCTGGGGTGGAAAATCGACCAAAAAATTCAAAAGAGGGCAACCTTCCAAGAAGACAATTTCAAGAGTTCTACTGTACTCCCAAATGTTTCCTTTTTTTAAGAGAAAAGAAAACGGCGGAGAAAAATGATGAGTTTTACGAATTTTCAAAACATGCAAACCCAAATGACAAAAATCTATCAGCTCACAGCAGCCAGAAGGGCCATTAGCATCAATGCTGCAAACTATAAATGCTGAAGCGATTGTGGAGAAATGCGTACCCTCGATTCTAAGGGGGACGTGGTAAGAGCCACTAATGACAACACAAACAAGGTGCTTTGAAAAGGGAAACACGGGGCTACCAGTCAATCAATCGCACCCACTGCTGGGCCTATCACCTGAGAAAATGAGAATCCAAAAGTCACAGGCTGGCAATCCTGCACTCCAACAATATTTACCAGAGCCAACACTTGGAAGCAATGAAAATGTCCATCAACTGAGGAATGCACAAAGTAGAAGTGGTCCATGTACACAGTAGAAAATTACTCCAATAAAAAATAAAAATTAAATTTAAAAATCCAACAAATTAAGGAGACATCAGCTTTTGTGGGTTTGTCCGGGCACCCTCCACTCGAATTTATAACCGAGAAACACCACAGGCCACAAGGGCTTTTCCCTAGTTACCAGGGTGGGGAACATAGATAGGCTGCCACCCTCTGGCAGTTACCTGCAAAAGCAGCTTTAAAGCCTGTGCAAACGGTCATTTCATAGGAACAAGTACTGCAGAACTGTAAATGAAACCTGCCCTCAAAATGTCTTGAGGGAGGTAATGGCCAAAACATTTCAAAATGTGACACATACTTTAAGAGAACACTTTGAAGAACTAAGGGGTAATCACAGCTTAAAAATAAAAAGGACATGCCTTAAAGCTCAATTTCAATGGATTATGAGGCACATGCGACTTCAACCACAAAGAGGTATCAGCGCACACTTGTCAGAATAACCATCAGCAAGAAAACTACAAAGAGTTAATGCTGAAGGTATTGTGGAGAAATGCATACCCTCAACTTCAAGTAGGATGTAACTTGGAAAGAGCCACGAATGAGAACAGAATGGACGTGCCCTGAAAAGGTAAACATTGAGCTACCATATGATCCAGCAGGCCCACTCCTCGCACTATAATCTGAGAAGAGAGAATTGGAAAAACACAGGCAGGCAAATCTGCTTTGCACAGTATTACAATAGCCAAGATCTGGAAGTAACCAAAAAGTCCACCAACAGATGGGTGGGCAAAGAAGAACTCCTCCATGTACAGATGGAATATTCGCTAGGGAAAAAAATGAAACAATGCCATTTGCAGCAACATAGATGAGTCTAGACGTCATCACGCCACCTGTAGTAAGTGAAAAAGCCAAAGACACATATCCTATCATATCACTATTAGGAGTTACCTAAAAATTGATACCAATGAAGATATTTCCACAGAGAAAGGCAATCACAGATTCATTAAAAAAACTTATGGTTCACCAAATAGAAAGGTATGAGGATTGGATACATTACCATATTGGGGTTAACAGAGATACACACACTGTGAAATATATATCACCAAAGACCTACGGAAGACCAGGAGCAGACTACTCAACACTGTGTCATAACCTACATGGGAAAAGGATTTGAGGAAGTATAGATACATGTATATGTGTGAAAGAACCACATCTTACACACCTAGGACAAACAAAGCATTGTAATCAAATTTGCTGTGAGAAAAAATAAAAAGTAAATTACAAGTATGAACAAGAAATAATGAGACATAAACTTAAAGGGCTTTTTCCTGGCACATTCCATTCTAATTTACAGCCTAGAACACCACTTCCATTAAGGCTCTGTTTCCCTAGTAACCAAAATTGGTAAAGGAGAAAGGCTGCCACCTTGTGGCCGTTTCCTGCAAGAGCAGGTTTAAACTCACAGCTGATGGTCACTTAACTTTCACAAGGACTCAGGGCTGTAAAGCACACCTGCCCTAAAAAATTGTGCTGAAGTAGGGAATGGACAAAAAACTTCAAAACAGGCAAATGTTTCAAGAAGTGAGTATGAAGAGGCAAGTTTCACTCACTCTCGTTTAAAAAAAAGAGGAAAATGGATAAAAGCTCAACCTCAGGAACTGTTAGACCCATGCAATCTAATCTACAAAAAGTTTCAACTTACACCAGTCGACTGACCATTAGCAAAAAGTCTACAAACAATAAATGCTGAAGGGGTTTTAGAGAACTGTGTACCCTCTACTTGCTGGTGAGACATAAAAGGGTAACAGCCAATAATGAGAACAGAAAGGAGCCGTGTTTAAAAGTAAAAATGGAGGTACCATTCAATCCAGCAGGCGCACCATTGGACCTCTCACCTGAGAAGACAAGAATCGAGAAGACACAGGCTGCAAAAGCTGCAGTGCAGCCTTATTCACAATAGCCAAGACAGTGAAGCAATCAAAATGTCCAACAACAGGTGAATGGAGAAAGAAGAAGTGGTCCATGTACACAATGGAATATTAGCCATGGAAAACAATGAACCATTGCTCTTTGAGGCACCACAAATGAGTCTGGAGATAATCACGAAACATGAGCTAAGAAGGAAAGCAAAAGACCTATATTCTATGATATCACTTATAGGCGTTATCTAATAACTGACACAAATGAACATATTTCCACAGAGAAAGACACTCACAGACTTAGAAAACAAACTCTGCTCATCTAAAAGGAAAGGTGGGGGGAATGGATAAAGTAAGATTAGTGTTACTATATGTATACAAACACATATTATATACGTATCTCAAAAAGACCGACCATATAGCAAGGGAGGTCTGTGGAACCCTCTGTAACATTTTACATGGGAAGAGGATCTGTACGTGAATAGACATATATAATGTACAACTGAACCAGATTGGGTACACCTAGGACAAACAATATTCTAAGCTTTACAACAATTAAAAAAAATTTAAAAACCAAGAAGAAATAATGAGACATAAACTTATGGGGGTTTCTCCATGCACATTCCAATGTGATTTACAACCTAGGAACACGACTTCCAGAAAGGCTCTGCTGCCCTAGTACCCAGATTTGGGAATGGAGAAATGCCGCCTTCTTGAGGCCACTTCCCACAACAGCAGCTTTAAACCCATTGCTAAAGGTCACTAAATATTCACCAAACTTGCAGTTTGGTAAATGACACCTGCTCTCTAAAAAAATTCTGGGGTGGAAAATCGACCAAAAAATTCAAAAGAGGGCAACCTTCCAAGAAGACAATTTCAAGAGTTCTACTGTACTCCCAAATGTTTCCTTTTTTTAAGAGAAAAGAAAACGGCGGAGAAAAATGATGAGTTTTACGAATTTTCAAAACATGCAAACCCAAATGACAAAAATCTATCAGCTCACAGCAGCCAGAAGGGCCATTAGCATCAATGCTGCAAACTATAAATGCTGAAGCGATTGTGGAGAAATGCGTACCCTCGATTCTAAGGGGGACGTGGTAAGAGCCACTAATGACAACACAAACAAGGTGCTTTGAAAAGGGAAACACGGGGCTACCAGTCAATCAATCGCACCCACTGCTGGGCCTATCACCTGAGAAAATGAGAATCCAAAAGTCACAGGCTGGCAATCCTGCACTCCAACAATATTTACCAGAGCCAACACTTGGAAGCAATGAAAATGTCCATCAACTGAGGAATGCACAAAGTAGAAGTGGTCCATGTACACAGTAGAAAATTACTCCAATAAAAAATAAAAATTAAATTTAAAAATCCAACAAATTAAGGAGACATCAGCTTTTGTGGGTTTGTCCGGGCACCCTCCACTCGAATTTATAACCGAGAAACACCACAGGCCACAAGGGCTTTTCCCTAGTTACCAGGGTGGGGAACATAGATAGGCTGCCACCCTCTGGCAGTTACCTGCAAAAGCAGCTTTAAAGCCTGTGCAAACGGTCATTTCATAGGAACAAGTACTGCAGAACTGTAAATGAAACCTGCCCTCAAAATGTCTTGAGGGAGGTAATGGCCAAAACATTTCAAAATGTGACACATACTTTAAGAGAACACTTTGAAGAACTAAGGGGTAATCACAGCTTAAAAATAAAAAGGACATGCCTTAAAGCTCAATTTCAATGGATTATGAGGCACATGCGACTTCAACCACAAAGAGGTATCAGCGCACACTTGTCAGAATAACCATCAGCAAGAAAACTACAAAGAGTTAATGCTGAAGGTATTGTGGAGAAATGCATACCCTCAACTTCAAGTAGGATGTAACTTGGAAAGAGCCACGAATGAGAACAGAATGGACGTGCCCTGAAAAGGTAAACATTGAGCTACCATATGATCCAGCAGGCCCACTCCTCGCACTATAATCTGAGAAGAGAGAATTGGAAAAACACAGGCAGGCAAATCTGCTTTGCACAGTATTACAATAGCCAAGATCTGGAAGTAACCAAAAAGTCCACCAACAGATGGGTGGGCAAAGAAGAACTCCTCCATGTACAGATGGAATATTCGCTAGGGAAAAAAATGAAACAATGCCATTTGCAGCAACATAGATGAGTCTAGACGTCATCACGCCACCTGTAGTAAGTGAAAAAGCCAAAGACACATATCCTATCATATCACTATTAGGAGTTACCTAAAAATTGATACCAATGAAGATATTTCCACAGAGAAAGGCAATCACAGATTCATTAAAAAAACTTATGGTTCACCAAATAGAAAGGTATGAGGATTGGATACATTACCATATTGGGGTTAACAGAGATACACACACTGTGAAATATATATCACCAAAGACCTACGGAAGACCAGGAGCAGACTACTCAACACTGTGTCATAACCTACATGGGAAAAGGATTTGAGGAAGTATAGATACATGTATATGTGTGAAAGAACCACATCTTACACACCTAGGACAAACAAAGCATTGTAATCAAATTTGCTGTGAGAAAAAATAAAAAGTAAATTACAAGTATGAACAAGAAATAATGAGACATAAACTTAAAGGGCTTTTTCCTGGCACATTCCATTCTAATTTACAGCCTAGAACACCACTTCCATTAAGGCTCTGTTTCCCTAGTAACCAAAATTGGTAAAGGAGAAAGGCTGCCACCTTGTGGCCGTTTCCTGCAAGAGCAGGTTTAAACTCACAGCTGATGGTCACTTAACTTTCACAAGGACTCAGGGCTGTAAAGCACACCTGCCCTAAAAAATTGTGCTGAAGTAGGGAATGGACAAAAAACTTCAAAACAGGCAAATGTTTCAAGAAGTGAGTATGAAGAGGCAAGTTTCACTCACTCTCGTTTAAAAAAAAGAGGAAAATGGATAAAAGCTCAACCTCAGGAACTGTTAGACCCATGCAATCTAATCTACAAAAAGTTTCAACTTACACCAGTCGACTGACCATTAGCAAAAAGTCTACAAACAATAAATGCTGAAGGGGTTTTAGAGAACTGTGTACCCTCTACTTGCTGGTGAGACATAAAAGGGTAACAGCCAATAATGAGAACAGAAAGGAGCCGTGTTTAAAAGTAAAAATGGAGGTACCATTCAATCCAGCAGGCGCACCATTGGACCTCTCACCTGAGAAGACAAGAATCGAGAAGACACAGGCTGCAAAAGCTGCAGTGCAGCCTTATTCACAATAGCCAAGACAGTGAAGCAATCAAAATGTCCAACAACAGGTGAATGGAGAAAGAAGAAGTGGTCCATGTACACAATGGAATATTAGCCATGGAAAACAATGAACCATTGCTCTTTGAGGCACCACAAATGAGTCTGGAGATAATCACGAAACATGAGCTAAGAAGGAAAGCAAAAGACCTATATTCTATGATATCACTTATAGGCGTTATCTAATAACTGACACAAATGAACATATTTCCACAGAGAAAGACACTCACAGACTTAGAAAACAAACTCTGCTCATCTAAAAGGAAAGGTGGGGGGAATGGATAAAGTAAGATTAGTGTTACTATATGTATACAAACACATATTATATACGTATCTCAAAAAGACCGACCATATAGCAAGGGAGGTCTGTGGAACCCTCTGTAACATTTTACATGGGAAGAGGATCTGTACGTGAATAGACATATATAATGTACAACTGAACCAGATTGGGTACACCTAGGACAAACAATATTCTAAGCTTTACAACAATTAAAAAAAATTTAAAAACCAAGAAGAAATAATGAGACATAAACTTATGGGGGTTTCTCCATGCACATTCCAATGTGATTTACAACCTAGGAACACGACTTCCAGAAAGGCTCTGCTGCCCTAGTACCCAGATTTGGGAATGGAGAAATGCCGCCTTCTTGAGGCCACTTCCCACAACAGCAGCTTTAAACCCATTGCTAAAGGTCACTAAATATTCACCAAACTTGCAGTTTGGTAAATGACACCTGCTCTCTAAAAAAATTCTGGGGTGGAAAATCGACCAAAAAATTCAAAAGAGGGCAACCTTCCAAGAAGACAATTTCAAGAGTTCTACTGTACTCCCAAATGTTTCCTTTTTTTAAGAGAAAAGAAAACGGCGGAGAAAAATGATGAGTTTTACGAATTTTCAAAACATGCAAACCCAAATGACAAAAATCTATCAGCTCACAGCAGCCAGAAGGGCCATTAGCATCAATGCTGCAAACTATAAATGCTGAAGCGATTGTGGAGAAATGCGTACCCTCGATTCTAAGGGGGACGTGGTAAGAGCCACTAATGACAACACAAACAAGGTGCTTTGAAAAGGGAAACACGGGGCTACCAGTCAATCAATCGCACCCACTGCTGGGCCTATCACCTGAGAAAATGAGAATCCAAAAGTCACAGGCTGGCAATCCTGCACTCCAACAATATTTACCAGAGCCAACACTTGGAAGCAATGAAAATGTCCATCAACTGAGGAATGCACAAAGTAGAAGTGGTCCATGTACACAGTAGAAAATTACTCCAATAAAAAATAAAAATTAAATTTAAAAATCCAACAAATTAAGGAGACATCAGCTTTTGTGGGTTTGTCCGGGCACCCTCCACTCGAATTTATAACCGAGAAACACCACAGGCCACAAGGGCTTTTCCCTAGTTACCAGGGTGGGGAACATAGATAGGCTGCCACCCTCTGGCAGTTACCTGCAAAAGCAGCTTTAAAGCCTGTGCAAACGGTCATTTCATAGGAACAAGTACTGCAGAACTGTAAATGAAACCTGCCCTCAAAATGTCTTGAGGGAGGTAATGGCCAAAACATTTCAAAATGTGACACATACTTTAAGAGAACACTTTGAAGAACTAAGGGGTAATCACAGCTTAAAAATAAAAAGGACATGCCTTAAAGCTCAATTTCAATGGATTATGAGGCACATGCGACTTCAACCACAAAGAGGTATCAGCGCACACTTGTCAGAATAACCATCAGCAAGAAAACTACAAAGAGTTAATGCTGAAGGTATTGTGGAGAAATGCATACCCTCAACTTCAAGTAGGATGTAACTTGGAAAGAGCCACGAATGAGAACAGAATGGACGTGCCCTGAAAAGGTAAACATTGAGCTACCATATGATCCAGCAGGCCCACTCCTCGCACTATAATCTGAGAAGAGAGAATTGGAAAAACACAGGCAGGCAAATCTGCTTTGCACAGTATTACAATAGCCAAGATCTGGAAGTAACCAAAAAGTCCACCAACAGATGGGTGGGCAAAGAAGAACTCCTCCATGTACAGATGGAATATTCGCTAGGGAAAAAAATGAAACAATGCCATTTGCAGCAACATAGATGAGTCTAGACGTCATCACGCCACCTGTAGTAAGTGAAAAAGCCAAAGACACATATCCTATCATATCACTATTAGGAGTTACCTAAAAATTGATACCAATGAAGATATTTCCACAGAGAAAGGCAATCACAGATTCATTAAAAAAACTTATGGTTCACCAAATAGAAAGGTATGAGGATTGGATACATTACCATATTGGGGTTAACAGAGATACACACACTGTGAAATATATATCACCAAAGACCTACGGAAGACCAGGAGCAGACTACTCAACACTGTGTCATAACCTACATGGGAAAAGGATTTGAGGAAGTATAGATACATGTATATGTGTGAAAGAACCACATCTTACACACCTAGGACAAACAAAGCATTGTAATCAAATTTGCTGTGAGAAAAAATAAAAAGTAAATTACAAGTATGAACAAGAAATAATGAGACATAAACTTAAAGGGCTTTTTCCTGGCACATTCCATTCTAATTTACAGCCTAGAACACCACTTCCATTAAGGCTCTGTTTCCCTAGTAACCAAAATTGGTAAAGGAGAAAGGCTGCCACCTTGTGGCCGTTTCCTGCAAGAGCAGGTTTAAACTCACAGCTGATGGTCACTTAACTTTCACAAGGACTCAGGGCTGTAAAGCACACCTGCCCTAAAAAATTGTGCTGAAGTAGGGAATGGACAAAAAACTTCAAAACAGGCAAATGTTTCAAGAAGTGAGTATGAAGAGGCAAGTTTCACTCACTCTCGTTTAAAAAAAAGAGGAAAATGGATAAAAGCTCAACCTCAGGAACTGTTAGACCCATGCAATCTAATCTACAAAAAGTTTCAACTTACACCAGTCGACTGACCATTAGCAAAAAGTCTACAAACAATAAATGCTGAAGGGGTTTTAGAGAACTGTGTACCCTCTACTTGCTGGTGAGACATAAAAGGGTAACAGCCAATAATGAGAACAGAAAGGAGCCGTGTTTAAAAGTAAAAATGGAGGTACCATTCAATCCAGCAGGCGCACCATTGGACCTCTCACCTGAGAAGACAAGAATCGAGAAGACACAGGCTGCAAAAGCTGCAGTGCAGCCTTATTCACAATAGCCAAGACAGTGAAGCAATCAAAATGTCCAACAACAGGTGAATGGAGAAAGAAGAAGTGGTCCATGTACACAATGGAATATTAGCCATGGAAAACAATGAACCATTGCTCTTTGAGGCACCACAAATGAGTCTGGAGATAATCACGAAACATGAGCTAAGAAGGAAAGCAAAAGACCTATATTCTATGATATCACTTATAGGCGTTATCTAATAACTGACACAAATGAACATATTTCCACAGAGAAAGACACTCACAGACTTAGAAAACAAACTCTGCTCATCTAAAAGGAAAGGTGGGGGGAATGGATAAAGTAAGATTAGTGTTACTATATGTATACAAACACATATTATATACGTATCTCAAAAAGACCGACCATATAGCAAGGGAGGTCTGTGGAACCCTCTGTAACATTTTACATGGGAAGAGGATCTGTACGTGAATAGACATATATAATGTACAACTGAACCAGATTGGGTACACCTAGGACAAACAATATTCTAAGCTTTACAACAATTAAAAAAAATTTAAAAACCAAGAAGAAATAATGAGACATAAACTTATGGGGGTTTCTCCATGCACATTCCAATGTGATTTACAACCTAGGAACACGACTTCCAGAAAGGCTCTGCTGCCCTAGTACCCAGATTTGGGAATGGAGAAATGCCGCCTTCTTGAGGCCACTTCCCACAACAGCAGCTTTAAACCCATTGCTAAAGGTCACTAAATATTCACCAAACTTGCAGTTTGGTAAATGACACCTGCTCTCTAAAAAAATTCTGGGGTGGAAAATCGACCAAAAAATTCAAAAGAGGGCAACCTTCCAAGAAGACAATTTCAAGAGTTCTACTGTACTCCCAAATGTTTCCTTTTTTTAAGAGAAAAGAAAACGGCGGAGAAAAATGATGAGTTTTACGAATTTTCAAAACATGCAAACCCAAATGACAAAAATCTATCAGCTCACAGCAGCCAGAAGGGCCATTAGCATCAATGCTGCAAACTATAAATGCTGAAGCGATTGTGGAGAAATGCGTACCCTCGATTCTAAGGGGGACGTGGTAAGAGCCACTAATGACAACACAAACAAGGTGCTTTGAAAAGGGAAACACGGGGCTACCAGTCAATCAATCGCACCCACTGCTGGGCCTATCACCTGAGAAAATGAGAATCCAAAAGTCACAGGCTGGCAATCCTGCACTCCAACAATATTTACCAGAGCCAACACTTGGAAGCAATGAAAATGTCCATCAACTGAGGAATGCACAAAGTAGAAGTGGTCCATGTACACAGTAGAAAATTACTCCAATAAAAAATAAAAATTAAATTTAAAAATCCAACAAATTAAGGAGACATCAGCTTTTGTGGGTTTGTCCGGGCACCCTCCACTCGAATTTATAACCGAGAAACACCACAGGCCACAAGGGCTTTTCCCTAGTTACCAGGGTGGGGAACATAGATAGGCTGCCACCCTCTGGCAGTTACCTGCAAAAGCAGCTTTAAAGCCTGTGCAAACGGTCATTTCATAGGAACAAGTACTGCAGAACTGTAAATGAAACCTGCCCTCAAAATGTCTTGAGGGAGGTAATGGCCAAAACATTTCAAAATGTGACACATACTTTAAGAGAACACTTTGAAGAACTAAGGGGTAATCACAGCTTAAAAATAAAAAGGACATGCCTTAAAGCTCAATTTCAATGGATTATGAGGCACATGCGACTTCAACCACAAAGAGGTATCAGCGCACACTTGTCAGAATAACCATCAGCAAGAAAACTACAAAGAGTTAATGCTGAAGGTATTGTGGAGAAATGCATACCCTCAACTTCAAGTAGGATGTAACTTGGAAAGAGCCACGAATGAGAACAGAATGGACGTGCCCTGAAAAGGTAAACATTGAGCTACCATATGATCCAGCAGGCCCACTCCTCGCACTATAATCTGAGAAGAGAGAATTGGAAAAACACAGGCAGGCAAATCTGCTTTGCACAGTATTACAATAGCCAAGATCTGGAAGTAACCAAAAAGTCCACCAACAGATGGGTGGGCAAAGAAGAACTCCTCCATGTACAGATGGAATATTCGCTAGGGAAAAAAATGAAACAATGCCATTTGCAGCAACATAGATGAGTCTAGACGTCATCACGCCACCTGTAGTAAGTGAAAAAGCCAAAGACACATATCCTATCATATCACTATTAGGAGTTACCTAAAAATTGATACCAATGAAGATATTTCCACAGAGAAAGGCAATCACAGATTCATTAAAAAAACTTATGGTTCACCAAATAGAAAGGTATGAGGATTGGATACATTACCATATTGGGGTTAACAGAGATACACACACTGTGAAATATATATCACCAAAGACCTACGGAAGACCAGGAGCAGACTACTCAACACTGTGTCATAACCTACATGGGAAAAGGATTTGAGGAAGTATAGATACATGTATATGTGTGAAAGAACCACATCTTACACACCTAGGACAAACAAAGCATTGTAATCAAATTTGCTGTGAGAAAAAATAAAAAGTAAATTACAAGTATGAACAAGAAATAATGAGACATAAACTTAAAGGGCTTTTTCCTGGCACATTCCATTCTAATTTACAGCCTAGAACACCACTTCCATTAAGGCTCTGTTTCCCTAGTAACCAAAATTGGTAAAGGAGAAAGGCTGCCACCTTGTGGCCGTTTCCTGCAAGAGCAGGTTTAAACTCACAGCTGATGGTCACTTAACTTTCACAAGGACTCAGGGCTGTAAAGCACACCTGCCCTAAAAAATTGTGCTGAAGTAGGGAATGGACAAAAAACTTCAAAACAGGCAAATGTTTCAAGAAGTGAGTATGAAGAGGCAAGTTTCACTCACTCTCGTTTAAAAAAAAGAGGAAAATGGATAAAAGCTCAACCTCAGGAACTGTTAGACCCATGCAATCTAATCTACAAAAAGTTTCAACTTACACCAGTCGACTGACCATTAGCAAAAAGTCTACAAACAATAAATGCTGAAGGGGTTTTAGAGAACTGTGTACCCTCTACTTGCTGGTGAGACATAAAAGGGTAACAGCCAATAATGAGAACAGAAAGGAGCCGTGTTTAAAAGTAAAAATGGAGGTACCATTCAATCCAGCAGGCGCACCATTGGACCTCTCACCTGAGAAGACAAGAATCGAGAAGACACAGGCTGCAAAAGCTGCAGTGCAGCCTTATTCACAATAGCCAAGACAGTGAAGCAATCAAAATGTCCAACAACAGGTGAATGGAGAAAGAAGAAGTGGTCCATGTACACAATGGAATATTAGCCATGGAAAACAATGAACCATTGCTCTTTGAGGCACCACAAATGAGTCTGGAGATAATCACGAAACATGAGCTAAGAAGGAAAGCAAAAGACCTATATTCTATGATATCACTTATAGGCGTTATCTAATAACTGACACAAATGAACATATTTCCACAGAGAAAGACACTCACAGACTTAGAAAACAAACTCTGCTCATCTAAAAGGAAAGGTGGGGGGAATGGATAAAGTAAGATTAGTGTTACTATATGTATACAAACACATATTATATACGTATCTCAAAAAGACCGACCATATAGCAAGGGAGGTCTGTGGAACCCTCTGTAACATTTTACATGGGAAGAGGATCTGTACGTGAATAGACATATATAATGTACAACTGAACCAGATTGGGTACACCTAGGACAAACAATATTCTAAGCTTTACAACAATTAAAAAAAATTTAAAAACCAAGAAGAAATAATGAGACATAAACTTATGGGGGTTTCTCCATGCACATTCCAATGTGATTTACAACCTAGGAACACGACTTCCAGAAAGGCTCTGCTGCCCTAGTACCCAGATTTGGGAATGGAGAAATGCCGCCTTCTTGAGGCCACTTCCCACAACAGCAGCTTTAAACCCATTGCTAAAGGTCACTAAATATTCACCAAACTTGCAGTTTGGTAAATGACACCTGCTCTCTAAAAAAATTCTGGGGTGGAAAATCGACCAAAAAATTCAAAAGAGGGCAACCTTCCAAGAAGACAATTTCAAGAGTTCTACTGTACTCCCAAATGTTTCCTTTTTTTAAGAGAAAAGAAAACGGCGGAGAAAAATGATGAGTTTTACGAATTTTCAAAACATGCAAACCCAAATGACAAAAATCTATCAGCTCACAGCAGCCAGAAGGGCCATTAGCATCAATGCTGCAAACTATAAATGCTGAAGCGATTGTGGAGAAATGCGTACCCTCGATTCTAAGGGGGACGTGGTAAGAGCCACTAATGACAACACAAACAAGGTGCTTTGAAAAGGGAAACACGGGGCTACCAGTCAATCAATCGCACCCACTGCTGGGCCTATCACCTGAGAAAATGAGAATCCAAAAGTCACAGGCTGGCAATCCTGCACTCCAACAATATTTACCAGAGCCAACACTTGGAAGCAATGAAAATGTCCATCAACTGAGGAATGCACAAAGTAGAAGTGGTCCATGTACACAGTAGAAAATTACTCCAATAAAAAATAAAAATTAAATTTAAAAATCCAACAAATTAAGGAGACATCAGCTTTTGTGGGTTTGTCCGGGCACCCTCCACTCGAATTTATAACCGAGAAACACCACAGGCCACAAGGGCTTTTCCCTAGTTACCAGGGTGGGGAACATAGATAGGCTGCCACCCTCTGGCAGTTACCTGCAAAAGCAGCTTTAAAGCCTGTGCAAACGGTCATTTCATAGGAACAAGTACTGCAGAACTGTAAATGAAACCTGCCCTCAAAATGTCTTGAGGGAGGTAATGGCCAAAACATTTCAAAATGTGACACATACTTTAAGAGAACACTTTGAAGAACTAAGGGGTAATCACAGCTTAAAAATAAAAAGGACATGCCTTAAAGCTCAATTTCAATGGATTATGAGGCACATGCGACTTCAACCACAAAGAGGTATCAGCGCACACTTGTCAGAATAACCATCAGCAAGAAAACTACAAAGAGTTAATGCTGAAGGTATTGTGGAGAAATGCATACCCTCAACTTCAAGTAGGATGTAACTTGGAAAGAGCCACGAATGAGAACAGAATGGACGTGCCCTGAAAAGGTAAACATTGAGCTACCATATGATCCAGCAGGCCCACTCCTCGCACTATAATCTGAGAAGAGAGAATTGGAAAAACACAGGCAGGCAAATCTGCTTTGCACAGTATTACAATAGCCAAGATCTGGAAGTAACCAAAAAGTCCACCAACAGATGGGTGGGCAAAGAAGAACTCCTCCATGTACAGATGGAATATTCGCTAGGGAAAAAAATGAAACAATGCCATTTGCAGCAACATAGATGAGTCTAGACGTCATCACGCCACCTGTAGTAAGTGAAAAAGCCAAAGACACATATCCTATCATATCACTATTAGGAGTTACCTAAAAATTGATACCAATGAAGATATTTCCACAGAGAAAGGCAATCACAGATTCATTAAAAAAACTTATGGTTCACCAAATAGAAAGGTATGAGGATTGGATACATTACCATATTGGGGTTAACAGAGATACACACACTGTGAAATATATATCACCAAAGACCTACGGAAGACCAGGAGCAGACTACTCAACACTGTGTCATAACCTACATGGGAAAAGGATTTGAGGAAGTATAGATACATGTATATGTGTGAAAGAACCACATCTTACACACCTAGGACAAACAAAGCATTGTAATCAAATTTGCTGTGAGAAAAAATAAAAAGTAAATTACAAGTATGAACAAGAAATAATGAGACATAAACTTAAAGGGCTTTTTCCTGGCACATTCCATTCTAATTTACAGCCTAGAACACCACTTCCATTAAGGCTCTGTTTCCCTAGTAACCAAAATTGGTAAAGGAGAAAGGCTGCCACCTTGTGGCCGTTTCCTGCAAGAGCAGGTTTAAACTCACAGCTGATGGTCACTTAACTTTCACAAGGACTCAGGGCTGTAAAGCACACCTGCCCTAAAAAATTGTGCTGAAGTAGGGAATGGACAAAAAACTTCAAAACAGGCAAATGTTTCAAGAAGTGAGTATGAAGAGGCAAGTTTCACTCACTCTCGTTTAAAAAAAAGAGGAAAATGGATAAAAGCTCAACCTCAGGAACTGTTAGACCCATGCAATCTAATCTACAAAAAGTTTCAACTTACACCAGTCGACTGACCATTAGCAAAAAGTCTACAAACAATAAATGCTGAAGGGGTTTTAGAGAACTGTGTACCCTCTACTTGCTGGTGAGACATAAAAGGGTAACAGCCAATAATGAGAACAGAAAGGAGCCGTGTTTAAAAGTAAAAATGGAGGTACCATTCAATCCAGCAGGCGCACCATTGGACCTCTCACCTGAGAAGACAAGAATCGAGAAGACACAGGCTGCAAAAGCTGCAGTGCAGCCTTATTCACAATAGCCAAGACAGTGAAGCAATCAAAATGTCCAACAACAGGTGAATGGAGAAAGAAGAAGTGGTCCATGTACACAATGGAATATTAGCCATGGAAAACAATGAACCATTGCTCTTTGAGGCACCACAAATGAGTCTGGAGATAATCACGAAACATGAGCTAAGAAGGAAAGCAAAAGACCTATATTCTATGATATCACTTATAGGCGTTATCTAATAACTGACACAAATGAACATATTTCCACAGAGAAAGACACTCACAGACTTAGAAAACAAACTCTGCTCATCTAAAAGGAAAGGTGGGGGGAATGGATAAAGTAAGATTAGTGTTACTATATGTATACAAACACATATTATATACGTATCTCAAAAAGACCGACCATATAGCAAGGGAGGTCTGTGGAACCCTCTGTAACATTTTACATGGGAAGAGGATCTGTACGTGAATAGACATATATAATGTACAACTGAACCAGATTGGGTACACCTAGGACAAACAATATTCTAAGCTTTACAACAATTAAAAAAAATTTAAAAACCAAGAAGAAATAATGAGACATAAACTTATGGGGGTTTCTCCATGCACATTCCAATGTGATTTACAACCTAGGAACACGACTTCCAGAAAGGCTCTGCTGCCCTAGTACCCAGATTTGGGAATGGAGAAATGCTGCCTTCTTGAGGCCACTTCCCACAACAGCAGCTTTAAACCCATTGCTAAAGGTCACTAAATATTCACCAAACTTGCAGTTTGGTAAATGACACCTGCTCTCTAAAAAAATTCTGGGGTGGAAAATCGACCAAAAAATTCAAAAGAGGGCAACCTTCCAAGAAGACAATTTCAAGAGTTCTACTGTACTCCCAAATGTTTCCTTTTTTTAAGAGAAAAGAAAACGGCGGAGAAAAATGATGAGTTTTACGAATTTTCAAAACATGCAAACCCAAATGACAAAAATCTATCAGCTCACAGCAGCCAGAAGGGCCATTAGCATCAATGCTGCAAACTATAAATGCTGAAGCGATTGTGGAGAAATGCGTACCCTCGATTCTAAGGGGGACGTGGTAAGAGCCACTAATGACAACACAAACAAGGTGCTTTGAAAAGGGAAACACGGGGCTACCAGTCAATCAATCGCACCCACTGCTGGGCCTATCACCTGAGAAAATGAGAATCCAAAAGTCACAGGCTGGCAATCCTGCACTCCAACAATATTTACCAGAGCCAACACTTGGAAGCAATGAAAATGTCCATCAACTGAGGAATGCACAAAGTAGAAGTGGTCCATGTACACAGTAGAAAATTACTCCAATAAAAAATAAAAATTAAATTTAAAAATCCAACAAATTAAGGAGACATCAGCTTTTGTGGGTTTGTCCGGGCACCCTCCACTCGAATTTATAACCGAGAAACACCACAGGCCACAAGGGCTTTTCCCTAGTTACCAGGGTGGGGAACATAGATAGGCTGCCACCCTCTGGCAGTTACCTGCAAAAGCAGCTTTAAAGCCTGTGCAAACGGTCATTTCATAGGAACAAGTACTGCAGAACTGTAAATGAAACCTGCCCTCAAAATGTCTTGAGGGAGGTAATGGCCAAAACATTTCAAAATGTGACACATACTTTAAGAGAACACTTTGAAGAACTAAGGGGTAATCACAGCTTAAAAATAAAAAGGACATGCCTTAAAGCTCAATTTCAATGGATTATGAGGCACATGCGACTTCAACCACAAAGAGGTATCAGCGCACACTTGTCAGAATAACCATCAGCAAGAAAACTACAAAGAGTTAATGCTGAAGGTATTGTGGAGAAATGCATACCCTCAACTTCAAGTAGGATGTAACTTGGAAAGAGCCACGAATGAGAACAGAATGGACGTGCCCTGAAAAGGTAAACATTGAGCTACCATATGATCCAGCAGGCCCACTCCTCGCACTATAATCTGAGAAGAGAGAATTGGAAAAACACAGGCAGGCAAATCTGCTTTGCACAGTATTACAATAGCCAAGATCTGGAAGTAACCAAAAAGTCCACCAACAGATGGGTGGGCAAAGAAGAACTCCTCCATGTACAGATGGAATATTCGCTAGGGAAAAAAATGAAACAATGCCATTTGCAGCAACATAGATGAGTCTAGACGTCATCACGCCACCTGTAGTAAGTGAAAAAGCCAAAGACACATATCCTATCATATCACTATTAGGAGTTACCTAAAAATTGATACCAATGAAGATATTTCCACAGAGAAAGGCAATCACAGATTCATTAAAAAAACTTATGGTTCACCAAATAGAAAGGTATGAGGATTGGATACATTACCATATTGGGGTTAACAGAGATACACACACTGTGAAATATATATCACCAAAGACCTACGGAAGACCAGGAGCAGACTACTCAACACTGTGTCATAACCTACATGGGAAAAGGATTTGAGGAAGTATAGATACATGTATATGTGTGAAAGAACCACATCTTACACACCTAGGACAAACAAAGCATTGTAATCAAATTTGCTGTGAGAAAAAATAAAAAGTAAATTACAAGTATGAACAAGAAATAATGAGACATAAACTTAAAGGGCTTTTTCCTGGCACATTCCATTCTAATTTACAGCCTAGAACACCACTTCCATTAAGGCTCTGTTTCCCTAGTAACCAAAATTGGTAAAGGAGAAAGGCTGCCACCTTGTGGCCGTTTCCTGCAAGAGCAGGTTTAAACTCACAGCTGATGGTCACTTAACTTTCACAAGGACTCAGGGCTGTAAAGCACACCTGCCCTAAAAAATTGTGCTGAAGTAGGGAATGGACAAAAAACTTCAAAACAGGCAAATGTTTCAAGAAGTGAGTATGAAGAGGCAAGTTTCACTCACTCTCGTTTAAAAAAAAGAGGAAAATGGATAAAAGCTCAACCTCAGGAACTGTTAGACCCATGCAATCTAATCTACAAAAAGTTTCAACTTACACCAGTCGACTGACCATTAGCAAAAAGTCTACAAACAATAAATGCTGAAGGGGTTTTAGAGAACTGTGTACCCTCTACTTGCTGGTGAGACATAAAAGGGTAACAGCCAATAATGAGAACAGAAAGGAGCCGTGTTTAAAAGTAAAAATGGAGGTACCATTCAATCCAGCAGGCGCACCATTGGACCTCTCACCTGAGAAGACAAGAATCGAGAAGACACAGGATGCAAAAGCTGCAGTGCAGCCTTATTCACAATAGCCAAGACAGTGAAGCAATCAAAATGTCCAACAACAGGTGAATGGAGAAAGAAGAAGTGGTCCATGTACACAATGGAATATTAGCCATGGAAAACAATGAACCATTGCTCTTTGAGGCACCACAAATGAGTCTGGAGATAATCACGAAACATGAGCTAAGAAGGAAAGCAAAAGACCTATATTCTATGATATCACTTATAGGCGTTATCTAATAACTGACACAAATGAACATATTTCCACAGAGAAAGACACTCACAGACTTAGAAAACAAACTCTGCTCATCTAAAAGGAAAGGTGGGGGGAATGGATAAAGTAAGATTAGTGTTACTATATGTATACAAACACATATTATATACGTATCTCAAAAAGACCGACCATATAGCAAGGGAGGTCTGTGGAACCCTCTGTAACATTTTACATGGGAAGAGGATCTGTACGTGAATAGACATATATAATGTACAACTGAACCAGATTGGGTACACCTAGGACAAACAATATTCTAAGCTTTACAACAATTAAAAAAAATTTAAAAACCAAGAAGAAATAATGAGACATAAACTTATGGGGGTTTCTCCATGCACATTCCAATGTAATTTACAACCTAGGAACACGACTTCCAGAAAGGCTCTGCTGCCCTAGTACCCAGATTTGGGAATGGAGAAATGCCGCCTTCTTGAGGCCACTTCCCACAACAGCAGCTTTAAACCCATTGCTAAAGGTCACTAAATATTCACCAAACTTGCAGTTTGGTAAATGACACCTGCTCTCTAAAAAAATTCTGGGGTGGAAAATCGACCAAAAAATTCAAAAGAGGGCAACCTTCCAAGAAGACAATTTCAAGAGTTCTACTGTACTCCCAAATGTTTCCTTTTTTTAAGAGAAAAGAAAACGGCGGAGAAAAATGATGAGTTTTACGAATTTTCAAAACATGCAAACCCAAATGACAAAAATCTATCAGCTCACAGCAGCCAGAAGGGCCATTAGCATCAATGCTGCAAACTATAAATGCTGAAGCGATTGTGGAGAAATGCGTACCCTCGATTCTAAGGGGGACGTGGTAAGAGCCACTAATGACAACACAAACAAGGTGCTTTGAAAAGGGAAACACGGGGCTACCAGTCAATCAATCGCACCCACTGCTGGGCCTATCACCTGAGAAAATGAGAATCCAAAAGTCACAGGCTGGCAATCCTGCACTCCAACAATATTTACCAGAGCCAACACTTGGAAGCAATGAAAATGTCCATCAACTGAGGAATGCACAAAGTAGAAGTGGTCCATGTACACAGTAGAAAATTACTCCAATAAAAAATAAAAATTAAATTTAAAAATCCAACAAATTAAGGAGACATCAGCTTTTGTGGGTTTGTCCGGGCACCCTCCACTCGAATTTATAACCGAGAAACACCACAGGCCACAAGGGCTTTTCCCTAGTTACCAGGGTGGGGAACATAGATAGGCTGCCACCCTCTGGCAGTTACCTGCAAAAGCAGCTTTAAAGCCTGTGCAAACGGTCATTTCATAGGAACAAGTACTGCAGAACTGTAAATGAAACCTGCCCTCAAAATGTCTTGAGGGAGGTAATGGCCAAAACATTTCAAAATGTGACACATACTTTAAGAGAACACTTTGAAGAACTAAGGGGTAATCACAGCTTAAAAATAAAAAGGACATGCCTTAAAGCTCAATTTCAATGGATTATGAGGCACATGCGACTTCAACCACAAAGAGGTATCAGCGCACACTTGTCAGAATAACCATCAGCAAGAAAACTACAAAGAGTTAATGCTGAAGGTATTGTGGAGAAATGCATACCCTCAACTTCAAGTAGGATGTAACTTGGAAAGAGCCACGAATGAGAACAGAATGGACGTGCCCTGAAAAGGTAAACATTGAGCTACCATATGATCCAGCAGGCCCACTCCTCGCACTATAATCTGAGAAGAGAGAATTGGAAAAACACAGGCAGGCAAATCTGCTTTGCACAGTATTACAATAGCCAAGATCTGGAAGTAACCAAAAAGTCCACCAACAGATGGGTGGGCAAAGAAGAACTCCTCCATGTACAGATGGAATATTCGCTAGGGAAAAAAATGAAACAATGCCATTTGCAGCAACATAGATGAGTCTAGACGTCATCACGCCACCTGTAGTAAGTGAAAAAGCCAAAGACACATATCCTATCATATCACTATTAGGAGTTACCTAAAAATTGATACCAATGAAGATATTTCCACAGAGAAAGGCAATCACAGATTCATTAAAAAAACTTATGGTTCACCAAATAGAAAGGTATGAGGATTGGATACATTACCATATTGGGGTTAACAGAGATACACACACTGTGAAATATATATCACCAAAGACCTACGGAAGACCAGGAGCAGACTACTCAACACTGTGTCATAACCTACATGGGAAAAGGATTTGAGGAAGTATAGATACATGTATATGTGTGAAAGAACCACATCTTACACACCTAGGACAAACAAAGCATTGTAATCAAATTTGCTGTGAGAAAAAATAAAAAGTAAATTACAAGTATGAACAAGAAATAATGAGACATAAACTTAAAGGGCTTTTTCCTGGCACATTCCATTCTAATTTACAGCCTAGAACACCACTTCCATTAAGGCTCTGTTTCCCTAGTAACCAAAATTGGTAAAGGAGAAAGGCTGCCACCTTGTGGCCGTTTCCTGCAAGAGCAGGTTTAAACTCACAGCTGATGGTCACTTAACTTTCACAAGGACTCAGGGCTGTAAAGCACACCTGCCCTAAAAAATTGTGCTGAAGTAGGGAATGGACAAAAAACTTCAAAACAGGCAAATGTTTCAAGAAGTGAGTATGAAGAGGCAAGTTTCACTCACTCTCGTTTAAAAAAAAGAGGAAAATGGATAAAAGCTCAACCTCAGGAACTGTTAGACCCATGCAATCTAATCTACAAAAAGTTTCAACTTACACCAGTCGACTGACCATTAGCAAAAAGTCTACAAACAATAAATGCTGAAGGGGTTTTAGAGAACTGTGTACCCTCTACTTGCTGGTGAGACATAAAAGGGTAACAGCCAATAATGAGAACAGAAAGGAGCCGTGTTTAAAAGTAAAAATGGAGGTACCATTCAATCCAGCAGGCGCACCATTGGACCTCTCACCTGAGAAGACAAGAATCGAGAAGACACAGGCTGCAAAAGCTGCAGTGCAGCCTTATTCACAATAGCCAAGACAGTGAAGCAATCAAAATGTCCAACAACAGGTGAATGGAGAAAGAAGAAGTGGTCCATGTACACAATGGAATATTAGCCATGGAAAACAATGAACCATTGCTCTTTGAGGCACCACAAATGAGTCTGGAGATAATCACGAAACATGAGCTAAGAAGGAAAGCAAAAGACCTATATTCTATGATATCACTTATAGGCGTTATCTAATAACTGACACAAATGAACATATTTCCACAGAGAAAGACACTCACAGACTTAGAAAACAAACTCTGCTCATCTAAAAGGAAAGGTGGGGGGAATGGATAAAGTAAGATTAGTGTTACTATATGTATACAAACACATATTATATACGTATCTCAAAAAGACCGACCATATAGCAAGGGAGGTCTGTGGAACCCTCTGTAACATTTTACATGGGAAGAGGATCTGTACGTGAATAGACATATATAATGTACAACTGAACCAGATTGGGTACACCTAGGACAAACAATATTCTAAGCTTTACAACAATTAAAAAAAATTTAAAAACCAAGAAGAAATAATGAGACATAAACTTATGGGGGTTTCTCCATGCACATTCCAATGTAATTTACAACCTAGGAACACGACTTCCAGAAAGGCTCTGCTGCCCTAGTACCCAGATTTGGGAATGGAGAAATGCCGCCTTCTTGAGGCCACTTCCCACAACAGCAGCTTTAAACCCATTGCTAAAGGTCACTAAATATTCACCAAACTTGCAGTTTGGTAAATGACACCTGCTCTCTAAAAAAATTCTGGGGTGGAAAATCGACCAAAAAATTCAAAAGAGGGCAACCTTCCAAGAAGACAATTTCAAGAGTTCTACTGTACTCCCAAATGTTTCCTTTTTTTAAGAGAAAAGAAAACGGCGGAGAAAAATGATGAGTTTTACGAATTTTCAAAACATGCAAACCCAAATGACAAAAATCTATCAGCTCACAGCAGCCAGAAGGGCCATTAGCATCAATGCTGCAAACTATAAATGCTGAAGCGATTGTGGAGAAATGCGTACCCTCGATTCTAAGGGGGACGTGGTAAGAGCCACTAATGACAACACAAACAAGGTGCTTTGAAAAGGGAAACACGGGGCTACCAGTCAATCAATCGCACCCACTGCTGGGCCTATCACCTGAGAAAATGAGAATCCAAAAGTCACAGGCTGGCAATCCTGCACTCCAACAATATTTACCAGAGCCAACACTTGGAAGCAATGAAAATGTCCATCAACTGAGGAATGCACAAAGTAGAAGTGGTCCATGTACACAGTAGAAAATTACTCCAATAAAAAATAAAAATTAAATTTAAAAATCCAACAAATTAAGGAGACATCAGCTTTTGTGGGTTTGTCCGGGCACCCTCCACTCGAATTTATAACCGAGAAACACCACAGGCCACAAGGGCTTTTCCCTAGTTACCAGGGTGGGGAACATAGATAGGCTGCCACCCTCTGGCAGTTACCTGCAAAAGCAGCTTTAAAGCCTGTGCAAATGGTCATTTCATAGGAACAAGTACTGCAGAACTGTAAATGAAACCTGCCCTCAAAATGTCTTGAGGGAGGTAATGGCCAAAACATTTCAAAATGTGACACATACTTTAAGAGAACACTTTGAAGAACTAAGGGGTAATCACAGCTTAAAAATAAAAAGGACATGCCTTAAAGCTCAATTTCAATGGATTATGAGGCACATGCGACTTCAACCACAAAGAGGTATCAGCGCACACTTGTCAGAATAACCATCAGCAAGAAAACTACAAAGAGTTAATGCTGAAGGTATTGTGGAGAAATGCATACCCTCAACTTCAAGTAGGATGTAACTTGGAAAGAGCCACGAATGAGAACAGAATGGACGTGCCCTGAAAAGGTAAACATTGAGCTACCATATGATCCAGCAGGCCCACTCCTCGCACTATAATCTGAGAAGAGAGAATTGGAAAAACACAGGCAGGCAAATCTGCTTTGCACAGTATTACAATAGCCAAGATCTGGAAGTAACCAAAAAGTCCACCAACAGATGGGTGGGCAAAGAAGAACTCCTCCATGTACAGATGGAATATTCGCTAGGGAAAAAAATGAAACAATGCCATTTGCAGCAACATAGATGAGTCTAGACGTCATCACGCCACCTGTAGTAAGTGAAAAAGCCAAAGACACATATCCTATCATATCACTATTAGGAGTTACCTAAAAATTGATACCAATGAAGATATTTCCACAGAGAAAGGCAATCACAGATTCATTAAAAAAACTTATGGTTCACCAAATAGAAAGGTATGAGGATTGGATACATTACCATATTGGGGTTAACAGAGATACACACACTGTGAAATATATATCACCAAAGACCTACGGAAGACCAGGAGCAGACTACTCAACACTGTGTCATAACCTACATGGGAAAAGGATTTGAGGAAGTATAGATACATGTATATGTGTGAAAGAACCACATCTTACACACCTAGGACAAACAAAGCATTGTAATCAAATTTGCTGTGAGAAAAAATAAAAAGTAAATTACAAGTATGAACAAGAAATAATGAGACATAAACTTAAAGGGCTTTTTCCTGGCACATTCCATTCTAATTTACAGCCTAGAACACCACTTCCATTAAGGCTCTGTTTCCCTAGTAACCAAAATTGGTAAAGGAGAAAGGCTGCCACCTTGTGGCCGTTTCCTGCAAGAGCAGGTTTAAACTCACAGCTGATGGTCACTTAACTTTCACAAGGACTCAGGGCTGTAAAGCACACCTGCCCTAAAAAATTGTGCTGAAGTAGGGAATGGACAAAAAACTTCAAAACAGGCAAATGTTTCAAGAAGTGAGTATGAAGAGGCAAGTTTCACTCACTCTCGTTTAAAAAAAAGAGGAAAATGGATAAAAGCTCAACCTCAGGAACTGTTAGACCCATGCAATCTAATCTACAAAAAGTTTCAACTTACACCAGTCGACTGACCATTAGCAAAAAGTCTACAAACAATAAATGCTGAAGGGGTTTTAGAGAACTGTGTACCCTCTACTTGCTGGTGAGACATAAAAGGGTAACAGCCAATAATGAGAACAGAAAGGAGCCGTGTTTAAAAGTAAAAATGGAGGTACCATTCAATCCAGCAGGCGCACCATTGGACCTCTCACCTGAGAAGACAAGAATCGAGAAGACACAGGCTGCAAAAGCTGCAGTGCAGCCTTATTCACAATAGCCAAGACAGTGAAGCAATCAAAATGTCCAACAACAGGTGAATGGAGAAAGAAGAAGTGGTCCATGTACACAATGGAATATTAGCCATGGAAAACAATGAACCATTGCTCTTTGAGGCACCACAAATGAGTCTGGAGATAATCACGAAACATGAGCTAAGAAGGAAAGCAAAAGACCTATATTCTATGATATCACTTATAGGCGTTATCTAATAACTGACACAAATGAACATATTTCCACAGAGAAAGACACTCACAGACTTAGAAAACAAACTCTGCTCATCTAAAAGGAAAGGTGGGGGGAATGGATAAAGTAAGATTAGTGTTACTATATGTATACAAACACATATTATATACGTATCTCAAAAAGACCGACCATATAGCAAGGGAGGTCTGTGGAACCCTCTGTAACATTTTACATGGGAAGAGGATCTGTACGTGAATAGACATATATAATGTACAACTGAACCAGATTGGGTACACCTAGGACAAACAATATTCTAAGCCTTACAACAATTAAAAAAAATTTAAAAACCAAGAAGAAATAATGAGACATAAACTTATGGGGGTTTCTCCATGCACATTCCAATGTAATTTACAACCTAGGAACACGACTTCCAGAAAGGCTCTGCTGCCCTAGTACCCAGATTTGGGAATGGAGAAATGCCGCCTTCTTGAGGCCACTTCCCACAACAGCAGCTTTAAACCCATTGCTAAAGGTCACTAAATATTCACCAAACTTGCAGTTTGGTAAATGACACCTGCTCTCTAAAAAAATTCTGGGGTGGAAAATCGACCAAAAAATTCAAAAGAGGGCAACCTTCCAAGAAGACAATTTCAAGAGTTCTACTGTACTCCCAAATGTTTCCTTTTTTTAAGAGAAAAGAAAACGGCGGAGAAAAATGATGAGTTTTACGAATTTTCAAAACATGCAAACCCAAATGACAAAAATCTATCAGCTCACAGCAGCCAGAAGGGCCATTAGCATCAATGCTGCAAACTATAAATGCTGAAGCGATTGTGGAGAAATGCGTACCCTCGATTCTAAGGGGGACGTGGTAAGAGCCACTAATGACAACACAAACAAGGTGCTTTGAAAAGGGAAACACGGGGCTACCAGTCAATCAATCGCACCCACTGCTGGGCCTATCACCTGAGAAAATGAGAATCCAAAAGTCACAGGCTGGCAATCCTGCACTCCAACAATATTTACCAGAGCCAACACTTGGAAGCAATGAAAATGTCCATCAACTGAGGAATGCACAAAGTAGAAGTGGTCCATGTACACAGTAGAAAATTACTCCAATAAAAAATAAAAATTAAATTTAAAAATCCAACAAATTAAGGAGACATCAGCTTTTGTGGGTTTGTCCGGGCACCCTCCACTCGAATTTATAACCGAGAAACACCACAGGCCACAAGGGCTTTTCCCTAGTTACCAGGGTGGGGAACATAGATAGGCTGCCACCCTCTGGCAGTTACCTGCAAAAGCAGCTTTAAAGCCTGTGCAAACGGTCATTTCATAGGAACAAGTACTGCAGAACTGTAAATGAAACCTGCCCTCAAAATGTCTTGAGGGAGGTAATGGCCAAAACATTTCAAAATGTGACACATACTTTAAGAGAACACTTTGAAGAACTAAGGGGTAATCACAGCTTAAAAATAAAAAGGACATGCCTTAAAGCTCAATTTCAATGGATTATGAGGCACATGCGACTTCAACCACAAAGAGGTATCAGCGCACACTTGTCAGAATAACCATCAGCAAGAAAACTACAAAGAGTTAATGCTGAAGGTATTGTGGAGAAATGCATACCCTCAACTTCAAGTAGGATGTAACTTGGAAAGAGCCACGAATGAGAACAGAATGGACGTGCCCTGAAAAGGTAAACATTGAGCTACCATATGATCCAGCAGGCCCACTCCTCGCACTATAATCTGAGAAGAGAGAATTGGAAAAACACAGGCAGGCAAATCTGCTTTGCACAGTATTACAATAGCCAAGATCTGGAAGTAACCAAAAAGTCCACCAACAGATGGGTGGGCAAAGAAGAACTCCTCCATGTACAGATGGAATATTCGCTAGGGAAAAAAATGAAACAATGCCATTTGCAGCAACATAGATGAGTCTAGACGTCATCACGCCACCTGTAGTAAGTGAAAAAGCCAAAGACACATATCCTATCATATCACTATTAGGAGTTACCTAAAAATTGATACCAATGAAGATATTTCCACAGAGAAAGGCAATCACAGATTCATTAAAAAAACTTATGGTTCACCAAATAGAAAGGTATGAGGATTGGATACATTACCATATTGGGGTTAACAGAGATACACACACTGTGAAATATATATCACCAAAGACCTACGGAAGACCAGGAGCAGACTACTCAACACTGTGTCATAACCTACATGGGAAAAGGATTTGAGGAAGTATAGATACATGTATATGTGTGAAAGAACCACATCTTACACACCTAGGACAAACAAAGCATTGTAATCAAATTTGCTGTGAGAAAAAATAAAAAGTAAATTACAAGTATGAACAAGAAATAATGAGACATAAACTTAAAGGGCTTTTTCCTGGCACATTCCATTCTAATTTACAGCCTAGAACACCACTTCCATTAAGGCTCTGTTTCCCTAGTAACCAAAATTGGTAAAGGAGAAAGGCTGCCACCTTGTGGCCGTTTCCTGCAAGAGCAGGTTTAAACTCACAGCTGATGGTCACTTAACTTTCACAAGGACTCAGGGCTGTAAAGCACACCTGCCCTAAAAAATTGTGCTGAAGTAGGGAATGGACAAAAAACTTCAAAACAGGCAAATGTTTCAAGAAGTGAGTATGAAGAGGCAAGTTTCACTCACTCTCGTTTAAAAAAAAGAGGAAAATGGATAAAAGCTCAACCTCAGGAACTGTTAGACCCATGCAATCTAATCTACAAAAAGTTTCAACTTACACCAGTCGACTGACCATTAGCAAAAAGTCTACAAACAATAAATGCTGAAGGGGTTTTAGAGAACTGTGTACCCTCTACTTGCTGGTGAGACATAAAAGGGTAACAGCCAATAATGAGAACAGAAAGGAGCCGTGTTTAAAAGTAAAAATGGAGGTACCATTCAATCCAGCAGGCGCACCATTGGACCTCTCACCTGAGAAGACAAGAATCGAGAAGACACAGGCTGCAAAAGCTGCAGTGCAGCCTTATTCACAATAGCCAAGACAGTGAAGCAATCAAAATGTCCAACAACAGGTGAATGGAGAAAGAAGAAGTGGTCCATGTACACAATGGAATATTAGCCATGGAAAACAATGAACCATTGCTCTTTGAGGCACCACAAATGAGTCTGGAGATAATCACGAAACATGAGCTAAGAAGGAAAGCAAAAGACCTATATTCTATGATATCACTTATAGGCGTTATCTAATAACTGACACAAATGAACATATTTCCACAGAGAAAGACACTCACAGACTTAGAAAACAAACTCTGCTCATCTAAAAGGAAAGGTGGGGGGAATGGATAAAGTAAGATTAGTGTTACTATATGTATACAAACACATATTATATACGTATCTCAAAAAGACCGACCATATAGCAAGGGAGGTCTGTGGAACCCTCTGTAACATTTTACATGGGAAGAGGATCTGTACGTGAATAGACATATATAATGTACAACTGAACCAGATTGGGTACACCTAGGACAAACAATATTCTAAGCTTTACAACAATTAAAAAAAATTTAAAAACCAAGAAGAAATAATGAGACATAAACTTATGGGGGTTTCTCCATGCACATTCCAATGTAATTTACAACCTAGGAACACGACTTCCAGAAAGGCTCTGCTGCCCTAGTACCCAGATTTGGGAATGGAGAAATGCCGCCTTCTTGAGGCCACTTCCCACAACAGCAGCTTTAAACCCATTGCTAAAGGTCACTAAATAGTCACCAAACTTGCAGTTTGGTAAATGACACCTGCTCTCTAAAAAAATTCTGGGGTGGAAAATCGACCAAAAAATTCAAAAGAGGGCAACCTTCCAAGAAGACAATTTCAAGAGTTCTACTGTACTCCCAAATGTTTCCTTTTTTTAAGAGAAAAGAAAACGGCGGAGAAAAATGATGAGTTTTACGAATTTTCAAAACATGCAAACCCAAATGACAAAAATCTATCAGCTCACAGCAGCCAGAAGGGCCATTAGCATCAATGCTGCAAACTATAAATGCTGAAGCGATTGTGGAGAAATGCGTACCCTCGATTCTAAGGGGGACGTGGTAAGAGCCACTAATGACAACACAAACAAGGTGCTTTGAAAAGGGAAACACGGGGCTACCAGTCAATCAATCGCACCCACTGCTGGGCCTATCACCTGAGAAAATGAGAATCCAAAAGTCACAGGCTGGCAATCCTGCACTCCAACAATATTTACCAGAGCCAACACTTGGAAGCAATGAAAATGTCCATCAACTGAGGAATGCACAAAGTAGAAGTGGTCCATGTACACAGTAGAAAATTACTCCAATAAAAAATAAAAATTAAATTTAAAAATCCAACAAATTAAGGAGACATCAGCTTTTGTGGGTTTGTCCGGGCACCCTCCACTCGAATTTATAACCGAGAAACACCACAGGCCACAAGGGCTTTTCCCTAGTTACCAGGGTGGGGAACATAGATAGGCTGCCACCCTCTGGCAGTTACCTGCAAAAGCAGCTTTAAAGCCTGTGCAAACGGTCATTTCATAGGAACAAGTACTGCAGAACTGTAAATGAAACCTGCCCTCAAAATGTCTTGAGGGAGGTAATGGCCAAAACATTTCAAAATGTGACACATACTTTAAGAGAACACTTTGAAGAACTAAGGGGTAATCACAGCTTAAAAATAAAAAGGACATGCCTTAAAGCTCAATTTCAATGGATTATGAGGCACATGCGACTTCAACCACAAAGAGGTATCAGCGCACACTTGTCAGAATAACCATCAGCAAGAAAACTACAAAGAGTTAATGCTGAAGGTATTGTGGAGAAATGCATACCCTCAACTTCAAGTAGGATGTAACTTGGAAAGAGCCACGAATGAGAACAGAATGGACGTGCCCTGAAAAGGTAAACATTGAGCTACCATATGATCCAGCAGGCCCACTCCTCGCACTATAATCTGAGAAGAGAGAATTGGAAAAACACAGGCAGGCAAATCTGCTTTGCACAGTATTACAATAGCCAAGATCTGGAAGTAACCAAAAAGTCCACCAACAGATGGGTGGGCAAAGAAGAACTCCTCCATGTACAGATGGAATATTCGCTAGGGAAAAAAATGAAACAATGCCATTTGCAGCAACATAGATGAGTCTAGACGTCATCACGCCACCTGTAGTAAGTGAAAAAGCCAAAGACACATATCCTATCATATCACTATTAGGAGTTACCTAAAAATTGATACCAATGAAGATATTTCCACAGAGAAAGGCAATCACAGATTCATTAAAAAAACTTATGGTTCACCAAATAGAAAGGTATGAGGATTGGATACATTACCATATTGGGGTTAACAGAGATACACACACTGTGAAATATATATCACCAAAGACCTACGGAAGACCAGGAGCAGACTACTCAACACTGTGTCATAACCTACATGGGAAAAGGATTTGAGGAAGTATAGATACATGTATATGTGTGAAAGAACCACATCTTACACACCTAGGACAAACAAAGCATTGTAATCAAATTTGCTGTGAGAAAAAATAAAAAGTAAATTACAAGTATGAACAAGAAATAATGAGACATAAACTTAAAGGGCTTTTTCCTGGCACATTCCATTCTAATTTACAGCCTAGAACACCACTTCCATTAAGGCTCTGTTTCCCTAGTAACCAAAATTGGTAAAGGAGAAAGGCTGCCACCTTGTGGCCGTTTCCTGCAAGAGCAGGTTTAAACTCACAGCTGATGGTCACTTAACTTTCACAAGGACTCAGGGCTGTAAAGCACACCTGCCCTAAAAAATTGTGCTGAAGTAGGGAATGGACAAAAAACTTCAAAACAGGCAAATGTTTCAAGAAGTGAGTATGAAGAGGCAAGTTTCACTCACTCTCGTTTAAAAAAAAGAGGAAAATGGATAAAAGCTCAACCTCAGGAACTGTTAGACCCATGCAATCTAATCTACAAAAAGTTTCAACTTACACCAGTCGACTGACCATTAGCAAAAAGTCTACAAACAATAAATGCTGAAGGGGTTTTAGAGAACTGTGTACCCTCTACTTGCTGGTGAGACATAAAAGGGTAACAGCCAATAATGAGAACAGAAAGGAGCCGTGTTTAAAAGTAAAAATGGAGGTACCATTCAATCCAGCAGGCGCACCATTGGACCTCTCACCTGAGAAGACAAGAATCGAGAAGACACAGGCTGCAAAAGCTGCAGTGCAGCCTTATTCACAATAGCCAAGACAGTGAAGCAATCAAAATGTCCAACAACAGGTGAATGGAGAAAGAAGAAGTGGTCCATGTACACAATGGAATATTAGCCATGGAAAACAATGAACCATTGCTCTTTGAGGCACCACAAATGAGTCTGGAGATAATCACGAAACATGAGCTAAGAAGGAAAGCAAAAGACCTATATTCTATGATATCACTTATAGGCGTTATCTAATAACTGACACAAATGAACATATTTCCACAGAGAAAGACACTCACAGACTTAGAAAACAAACTCTGCTCATCTAAAAGGAAAGGTGGGGGGAATGGATAAAGTAAGATTAGTGTTACTATATGTATACAAACACATATTATATACGTATCTCAAAAAGACCGACCATATAGCAAGGGAGGTCTGTGGAACCCTCTGTAACATTTTACATGGGAAGAGGATCTGTACGTGAATAGACATATATAATGTACAACTGAACCAGATTGGGTACACCTAGGACAAACAATATTCTAAGCCTTACAACAATTAAAAAAAATTTAAAAACCAAGAAGAAATAATGAGACATAAACTTATGGGGGTTTCTCCATGCACATTCCAATGTAATTTACAACCTAGGAACACGACTTCCAGAAAGGCTCTGCTGCCCTAGTACCCAGATTTGGGAATGGAGAAATGCCGCCTTCTTGAGGCCACTTCCCACAACAGCAGCTTTAAACCCATTGCTAAAGGTCACTAAATATTCACCAAACTTGCAGTTTGGTAAATGACACCTGCTCTCTAAAAAAATTCTGGGGTGGAAAATCGACCAAAAAATTCAAAAGAGGGCAACCTTCCAAGAAGACAATTTCAAGAGTTCTACTGTACTCCCAAATGTTTCCTTTTTTTAAGAGAAAAGAAAACGGCGGAGAAAAATGATGAGTTTTACGAATTTTCAAAACATGCAAACCCAAATGACAAAAATCTATCAGCTCACAGCAGCCAGAAGGGCCATTAGCATCAATGCTGCAAACTATAAATGCTGAAGCGATTGTGGAGAAATGCGTACCCTCGATTCTAAGGGGGACGTGGTAAGAGCCACTAATGACAACACAAACAAGGTGCTTTGAAAAGGGAAACACGGGGCTACCAGTCAATCAATCGCACCCACTGCTGGGCCTATCACCTGAGAAAATGAGAATCCAAAAGTCACAGGCTGGCAATCCTGCACTCCAACAATATTTACCAGAGCCAACACTTGGAAGCAATGAAAATGTCCATCAACTGAGGAATGCACAAAGTAGAAGTGGTCCATGTACACAGTAGAAAATTACTCCAATAAAAAATAAAAATTAAATTTAAAAATCCAACAAATTAAGGAGACATCAGCTTTTGTGGGTTTGTCCGGGCACCCTCCACTCGAATTTATAACCGAGAAACACCACAGGCCACAAGGGCTTTTCCCTAGTTACCAGGGTGGGGAACATAGATAGGCTGCCACCCTCTGGCAGTTACCTGCAAAAGCAGCTTTAAAGCCTGTGCAAACGGTCATTTCATAGGAACAAGTACTGCAGAACTGTAAATGAAACCTGCCCTCAAAATGTCTTGAGGGAGGTAATGGCCAAAACATTTCAAAATGTGACACATACTTTAAGAGAACACTTTGAAGAACTAAGGGGTAATCACAGCTTAAAAATAAAAAGGACATGCCTTAAAGCTCAATTTCAATGGATTATGAGGCACATGCGACTTCAACCACAAAGAGGTATCAGCGCACACTTGTCAGAATAACCATCAGCAAGAAAACTACAAAGAGTTAATGCTGAAGGTATTGTGGAGAAATGCATACCCTCAACTTCAAGTAGGATGTAACTTGGAAAGAGCCACGAATGAGAACAGAATGGACGTGCCCTGAAAAGGTAAACATTGAGCTACCATATGATCCAGCAGGCCCACTCCTCGCACTATAATCTGAGAAGAGAGAATTGGAAAAACACAGGCAGGCAAATCTGCTTTGCACAGTATTACAATAGCCAAGATCTGGAAGTAACCAAAAAGTCCACCAACAGATGGGTGGGCAAAGAAGAACTCCTCCATGTACAGATGGAATATTCGCTAGGGAAAAAAATGAAACAATGCCATTTGCAGCAACATAGATGAGTCTAGACGTCATCACGCCACCTGTAGTAAGTGAAAAAGCCAAAGACACATATCCTATCATATCACTATTAGGAGTTACCTAAAAATTGATACCAATGAAGATATTTCCACAGAGAAAGGCAATCACAGATTCATTAAAAAAACTTATGGTTCACCAAATAGAAAGGTATGAGGATTGGATACATTACCATATTGGGGTTAACAGAGATACACACACTGTGAAATATATATCACCAAAGACCTACGGAAGACCAGGAGCAGACTACTCAACACTGTGTCATAACCTACATGGGAAAAGGATTTGAGGAAGTATAGATACATGTATATGTGTGAAAGAACCACATCTTACACACCTAGGACAAACAAAGCATTGTAATCAAATTTGCTGTGAGAAAAAATAAAAAGTAAATTACAAGTATGAACAAGAAATAATGAGACATAAACTTAAAGGGCTTTTTCCTGGCACATTCCATTCTAATTTACAGCCTAGAACACCACTTCCATTAAGGCTCTGTTTCCCTAGTAACCAAAATTGGTAAAGGAGAAAGGCTGCCACCTTGTGGCCGTTTCCTGCAAGAGCAGGTTTAAACTCACAGCTGATGGTCACTTAACTTTCACAAGGACTCAGGGCTGTAAAGCACACCTGCCCTAAAAAATTGTGCTGAAGTAGGGAATGGACAAAAAACTTCAAAACAGGCAAATGTTTCAAGAAGTGAGTATGAAGAGGCAAGTTTCACTCACTCTCGTTTAAAAAAAAGAGGAAAATGGATAAAAGCTCAACCTCAGGAACTGTTAGACCCATGCAATCTAATCTACAAAAAGTTTCAACTTACACCAGTCGACTGACCATTAGCAAAAAGTCTACAAACAATAAATGCTGAAGGGGTTTTAGAGAACTGTGTACCCTCTACTTGCTGGTGAGACATAAAAGGGTAACAGCCAATAATGAGAACAGAAAGGAGCCGTGTTTAAAAGTAAAAATGGAGGTACCATTCAATCCAGCAGGCGCACCATTGGACCTCTCACCTGAGAAGACAAGAATCGAGAAGACACAGGCTGCAAAAGCTGCAGTGCAGCCTTATTCACAATAGCCAAGACAGTGAAGCAATCAAAATGTCCAACAACAGGTGAATGGAGAAAGAAGAAGTGGTCCATGTACACAATGGAATATTAGCCATGGAAAACAATGAACCATTGCTCTTTGAGGCACCACAAATGAGTCTGGAGATAATCACGAAACATGAGCTAAGAAGGAAAGCAAAAGACCTATATTCTATGATATCACTTATAGGCGTTATCTAATAACTGACACAAATGAACATATTTCCACAGAGAAAGACACTCACAGACTTAGAAAACAAACTCTGCTCATCTAAAAGGAAAGGTGGGGGGAATGGATAAAGTAAGATTAGTGTTACTATATGTATACAAACACATATTATATACGTATCTCAAAAAGACCGACCATATAGCAAGGGAGGTCTGTGGAACCCTCTGTAACATTTTACATGGGAAGAGGATCTGTACGTGAATAGACATATATAATGTACAACTGAACCAGATTGGGTACACCTAGGACAAACAATATTCTAAGCCTTACAACAATTAAAAAAAATTTAAAAACCAAGAAGAAATAATGAGACATAAACTTATGGGGGTTTCTCCATGCACATTCCAATGTAATTTACAACCTAGGAACACGACTTCCAGAAAGGCTCTGCTGCCCTAGTACCCAGATTTGGGAATGGAGAAATGCCGCCTTCTTGAGGCCACTTCCCACAACAGCAGCTTTAAACCCATTGCTAAAGGTCACTAAATAGTCACCAAACTTGCAGTTTGGTAAATGACACCTGCTCTCTAAAAAAATTCTGGGGTGGAAAATCGACCAAAAAATTCAAAAGAGGGCAACCTTCCAAGAAGACAATTTCAAGAGTTCTACTGTACTCCCAAATGTTTCCTTTTTTTAAGAGAAAAGAAAACGGCGGAGAAAAATGATGAGTTTTACGAATTTTCAAAACATGCAAACCCAAATGACAAAAATCTATCAGCTCACAGCAGCCAGAAGGGCCATTAGCATCAATGCTGCAAACTATAAATGCTGAAGCGATTGTGGAGAAATGCGTACCCTCGATTCTAAGGGGGACGTGGTAAGAGCCACTAATGACAACACAAACAAGGTGCTTTGAAAAGGGAAACACGGGGCTACCAGTCAATCAATCGCACCCACTGCTGGGCCTATCACCTGAGAAAATGAGAATCCAAAAGTCACAGGCTGGCAATCCTGCACTCCAACAATATTTACCAGAGCCAACACTTGGAAGCAATGAAAATGTCCATCAACTGAGGAATGCACAAAGTAGAAGTGGTCCATGTACACAGTAGAAAATTACTCCAATAAAAAATAAAAATTAAATTTAAAAATCCAACAAATTAAGGAGACATCAGCTTTTGTGGGTTTGTCCGGGCACCCTCCACTCGAATTTATAACCGAGAAACACCACAGGCCACAAGGGCTTTTCCCTAGTTACCAGGGTGGGGAACATAGATAGGCTGCCACCCTCTGGCAGTTACCTGCAAAAGCAGCTTTAAAGCCTGTGCAAACGGTCATTTCATAGGAACAAGTACTGCAGAACTGTAAATGAAACCTGCCCTCAAAATGTCTTGAGGGAGGTAATGGCCAAAACATTTCAAAATGTGACACATACTTTAAGAGAACACTTTGAAGAACTAAGGGGTAATCACAGCTTAAAAATAAAAAGGACATGCCTTAAAGCTCAATTTCAATGGATTATGAGGCACATGCGACTTCAACCACAAAGAGGTATCAGCGCACACTTGTCAGAATAACCATCAGCAAGAAAACTACAAAGAGTTAATGCTGAAGGTATTGTGGAGAAATGCATACCCTCAACTTCAAGTAGGATGTAACTTGGAAAGAGCCACGAATGAGAACAGAATGGACGTGCCCTGAAAAGGTAAACATTGAGCTACCATATGATCCAGCAGGCCCACTCCTCGCACTATAATCTGAGAAGAGAGAATTGGAAAAACACAGGCAGGCAAATCTGCTTTGCACAGTATTACAATAGCCAAGATCTGGAAGTAACCAAAAAGTCCACCAACAGATGGGTGGGCAAAGAAGAACTCCTCCATGTACAGATGGAATATTCGCTAGGGAAAAAAATGAAACAATGCCATTTGCAGCAACATAGATGAGTCTAGACGTCATCACGCCACCTGTAGTAAGTGAAAAAGCCAAAGACACATATCCTATCATATCACTATTAGGAGTTACCTAAAAATTGATACCAATGAAGATATTTCCACAGAGAAAGGCAATCACAGATTCATTAAAAAAACTTATGGTTCACCAAATAGAAAGGTATGAGGATTGGATACATTACCATATTGGGGTTAACAGAGATACACACACTGTGAAATATATATCACCAAAGACCTACGGAAGACCAGGAGCAGACTACTCAACACTGTGTCATAACCTACATGGGAAAAGGATTTGAGGAAGTATAGATACATGTATATGTGTGAAAGAACCACATCTTACACACCTAGGACAAACAAAGCATTGTAATCAAATTTGCTGTGAGAAAAAATAAAAAGTAAATTACAAGTATGAACAAGAAATAATGAGACATAAACTTAAAGGGCTTTTTCCTGGCACATTCCATTCTAATTTACAGCCTAGAACACCACTTCCATTAAGGCTCTGTTTCCCTAGTAACCAAAATTGGTAAAGGAGAAAGGCTGCCACCTTGTGGCCGTTTCCTGCAAGAGCAGGTTTAAACTCACAGCTGATGGTCACTTAACTTTCACAAGGACTCAGGGCTGTAAAGCACACCTGCCCTAAAAAATTGTGCTGAAGTAGGGAATGGACAAAAAACTTCAAAACAGGCAAATGTTTCAAGAAGTGAGTATGAAGAGGCAAGTTTCACTCACTCTCGTTTAAAAAAAAGAGGAAAATGGATAAAAGCTCAACCTCAGGAACTGTTAGACCCATGCAATCTAATCTACAAAAAGTTTCAACTTACACCAGTCGACTGACCATTAGCAAAAAGTCTACAAACAATAAATGCTGAAGGGGTTTTAGAGAACTGTGTACCCTCTACTTGCTGGTGAGACATAAAAGGGTAACAGCCAATAATGAGAACAGAAAGGAGCCGTGTTTAAAAGTAAAAATGGAGGTACCATTCAATCCAGCAGGCGCACCATTGGACCTCTCACCTGAGAAGACAAGAATCGAGAAGACACAGGCTGCAAAAGCTGCAGTGCAGCCTTATTCACAATAGCCAAGACAGTGAAGCAATCAAAATGTCCAACAACAGGTGAATGGAGAAAGAAGAAGTGGTCCATGTACACAATGGAATATTAGCCATGGAAAACAATGAACCATTGCTCTTTGAGGCACCACAAATGAGTCTGGAGATAATCACGAAACATGAGCTAAGAAGGAAAGCAAAAGACCTATATTCTATGATATCACTTATAGGCGTTATCTAATAACTGACACAAATGAACATATTTCCACAGAGAAAGACACTCACAGACTTAGAAAACAAACTCTGCTCATCTAAAAGGAAAGGTGGGGGGAATGGATAAAGTAAGATTAGTGTTACTATATGTATACAAACACATATTATATACGTATCTCAAAAAGACCGACCATATAGCAAGGGAGGTCTGTGGAACCCTCTGTAACATTTTACATGGGAAGAGGATCTGTACGTGAATAGACATATATAATGTACAACTGAACCAGATTGGGTACACCTAGGACAAACAATATTCTAAGCCTTACAACAATTAAAAAAAATTTAAAAACCAAGAAGAAATAATGAGACATAAACTTATGGGGGTTTCTCCATGCACATTCCAATGTAATTTACAACCTAGGAACACGACTTCCAGAAAGGCTCTGCTGCCCTAGTACCCAGATTTGGGAATGGAGAAATGCCGCCTTCTTGAGGCCACTTCCCACAACAGCAGCTTTAAACCCATTGCTAAAGGTCACTAAATATTCACCAAACTTGCAGTTTGGTAAATGACACCTGCTCTCTAAAAAAATTCTGGGGTGGAAAATCGACCAAAAAATTCAAAAGAGGGCAACCTTCCAAGAAGACAATTTCAAGAGTTCTACTGTACTCCCAAATGTTTCCTTTTTTTAAGAGAAAAGAAAACGGCGGAGAAAAATGATGAGTTTTACGAATTTTCAAAACATGCAAACCCAAATGACAAAAATCTATCAGCTCACAGCAGCCAGAAGGGCCATTAGCATCAATGCTGCAAACTATAAATGCTGAAGCGATTGTGGAGAAATGCGTACCCTCGATTCTAAGGGGGACGTGGTAAGAGCCACTAATGACAACACAAACAAGGTGCTTTGAAAAGGGAAACACGGGGCTACCAGTCAATCAATCGCACCCACTGCTGGGCCTATCACCTGAGAAAATGAGAATCCAAAAGTCACAGGCTGGCAATCCTGCACTCCAACAATATTTACCAGAGCCAACACTTGGAAGCAATGAAAATGTCCATCAACTGAGGAATGCACAAAGTAGAAGTGGTCCATGTACACAGTAGAAAATTACTCCAATAAAAAATAAAAATTAAATTTAAAAATCCAACAAATTAAGGAGACATCAGCTTTTGTGGGTTTGTCCGGGCACCCTCCACTCGAATTTATAACCGAGAAACACCACAGGCCACAAGGGCTTTTCCCTAGTTACCAGGGTGGGGAACATAGATAGGCTGCCACCCTCTGGCAGTTACCTGCAAAAGCAGCTTTAAAGCCTGTGCAAACGGTCATTTCATAGGAACAAGTACTGCAGAACTGTAAATGAAACCTGCCCTCAAAATGTCTTGAGGGAGGTAATGGCCAAAACATTTCAAAATGTGACACATACTTTAAGAGAACACTTTGAAGAACTAAGGGGTAATCACAGCTTAAAAATAAAAAGGACATGCCTTAAAGCTCAATTTCAATGGATTATGAGGCACATGCGACTTCAACCACAAAGAGGTATCAGCGCACACTTGTCAGAATAACCATCAGCAAGAAAACTACAAAGAGTTAATGCTGAAGGTATTGTGGAGAAATGCATACCCTCAACTTCAAGTAGGATGTAACTTGGAAAGAGCCACGAATGAGAACAGAATGGACGTGCCCTGAAAAGGTAAACATTGAGCTACCATATGATCCAGCAGGCCCACTCCTCGCACTATAATCTGAGAAGAGAGAATTGGAAAAACACAGGCAGGCAAATCTGCTTTGCACAGTATTACAATAGCCAAGATCTGGAAGTAACCAAAAAGTCCACCAACAGATGGGTGGGCAAAGAAGAACTCCTCCATGTACAGATGGAATATTCGCTAGGGAAAAAAATGAAACAATGCCATTTGCAGCAACATAGATGAGTCTAGACGTCATCACGCCACCTGTAGTAAGTGAAAAAGCCAAAGACACATATCCTATCATATCACTATTAGGAGTTACCTAAAAATTGATACCAATGAAGATATTTCCACAGAGAAAGGCAATCACAGATTCATTAAAAAAACTTATGGTTCACCAAATAGAAAGGTATGAGGATTGGATACATTACCATATTGGGGTTAACAGAGATACACACACTGTGAAATATATATCACCAAAGACCTACGGAAGACCAGGAGCAGACTACTCAACACTGTGTCATAACCTACATGGGAAAAGGATTTGAGGAAGTATAGATACATGTATATGTGTGAAAGAACCACATCTTACACACCTAGGACAAACAAAGCATTGTAATCAAATTTGCTGTGAGAAAAAATAAAAAGTAAATTACAAGTATGAACAAGAAATAATGAGACATAAACTTAAAGGGCTTTTTCCTGGCACATTCCATTCTAATTTACAGCCTAGAACACCACTTCCATTAAGGCTCTGTTTCCCTAGTAACCAAAATTGGTAAAGGAGAAAGGCTGCCACCTTGTGGCCGTTTCCTGCAAGAGCAGGTTTAAACTCACAGCTGATGGTCACTTAACTTTCACAAGGACTCAGGGCTGTAAAGCACACCTGCCCTAAAAAATTGTGCTGAAGTAGGGAATGGACAAAAAACTTCAAAACAGGCAAATGTTTCAAGAAGTGAGTATGAAGAGGCAAGTTTCACTCACTCTCGTTTAAAAAAAAGAGGAAAATGGATAAAAGCTCAACCTCAGGAACTGTTAGACCCATGCAATCTAATCTACAAAAAGTTTCAACTTACACCAGTCGACTGACCATTAGCAAAAAGTCTACAAACAATAAATGCTGAAGGGGTTTTAGAGAACTGTGTACCCTCTACTTGCTGGTGAGACATAAAAGGGTAACAGCCAATAATGAGAACAGAAAGGAGCCGTGTTTAAAAGTAAAAATGGAGGTACCATTCAATCCAGCAGGCGCACCATTGGACCTCTCACCTGAGAAGACAAGAATCGAGAAGACACAGGCTGCAAAAGCTGCAGTGCAGCCTTATTCACAATAGCCAAGACAGTGAAGCAATCAAAATGTCCAACAACAGGTGAATGGAGAAAGAAGAAGTGGTCCATGTACACAATGGAATATTAGCCATGGAAAACAATGAACCATTGCTCTTTGAGGCACCACAAATGAGTCTGGAGATAATCACGAAACATGAGCTAAGAAGGAAAGCAAAAGACCTATATTCTATGATATCACTTATAGGCGTTATCTAATAACTGACACAAATGAACATATTTCCACAGAGAAAGACACTCACAGACTTAGAAAACAAACTCTGCTCATCTAAAAGGAAAGGTGGGGGGAATGGATAAAGTAAGATTAGTGTTACTATATGTATACAAACACATATTATATACGTATCTCAAAAAGACCGACCATATAGCAAGGGAGGTCTGTGGAACCCTCTGTAACATTTTACATGGGAAGAGGATCTGTACGTGAATAGACATATATAATGTACAACTGAACCAGATTGGGTACACCTAGGACAAACAATATTCTAAGCCTTACAACAATTAAAAAAAATTTAAAAACCAAGAAGAAATAATGAGACATAAACTTATGGGGGTTTCTCCATGCACATTCCAATGTAATTTACAACCTAGGAACACGACTTCCAGAAAGGCTCTGCTGCCCTAGTACCCAGATTTGGGAATGGAGAAATGCCGCCTTCTTGAGGCCACTTCCCACAACAGCAGCTTTAAACCCATTGCTAAAGGTCACTAAATAGTCACCAAACTTGCAGTTTGGTAAATGACACCTGCTCTCTAAAAAAATTCTGGGGTGGAAAATCGACCAAAAAATTCAAAAGAGGGCAACCTTCCAAGAAGACAATTTCAAGAGTTCTACTGTACTCCCAAATGTTTCCTTTTTTTAAGAGAAAAGAAAACGGCGGAGAAAAATGATGAGTTTTACGAATTTTCAAAACATGCAAACCCAAATGACAAAAATCTATCAGCTCACAGCAGCCAGAAGGGCCATTAGCATCAATGCTGCAAACTATAAATGCTGAAGCGATTGTGGAGAAATGCGTACCCTCGATTCTAAGGGGGACGTGGTAAGAGCCACTAATGACAACACAAACAAGGTGCTTTGAAAAGGGAAACACGGGGCTACCAGTCAATCAATCGCACCCACTGCTGGGCCTATCACCTGAGAAAATGAGAATCCAAAAGTCACAGGCTGGCAATCCTGCACTCCAACAATATTTACCAGAGCCAACACTTGGAAGCAATGAAAATGTCCATCAACTGAGGAATGCACAAAGTAGAAGTGGTCCATGTACACAGTAGAAAATTACTCCAATAAAAAATAAAAATTAAATTTAAAAATCCAACAAATTAAGGAGACATCAGCTTTTGTGGGTTTGTCCGGGCACCCTCCACTCGAATTTATAACCGAGAAACACCACAGGCCACAAGGGCTTTTCCCTAGTTACCAGGGTGGGGAACATAGATAGGCTGCCACCCTCTGGCAGTTACCTGCAAAAGCAGCTTTAAAGCCTGTGCAAACGGTCATTTCATAGGAACAAGTACTGCAGAACTGTAAATGAAACCTGCCCTCAAAATGTCTTGAGGGAGGTAATGGCCAAAACATTTCAAAATGTGACACATACTTTAAGAGAACACTTTGAAGAACTAAGGGGTAATCACAGCTTAAAAATAAAAAGGACATGCCTTAAAGCTCAATTTCAATGGATTATGAGGCACATGCGACTTCAACCACAAAGAGGTATCAGCGCACACTTGTCAGAATAACCATCAGCAAGAAAACTACAAAGAGTTAATGCTGAAGGTATTGTGGAGAAATGCATACCCTCAACTTCAAGTAGGATGTAACTTGGAAAGAGCCACGAATGAGAACAGAATGGACGTGCCCTGAAAAGGTAAACATTGAGCTACCATATGATCCAGCAGGCCCACTCCTCGCACTATAATCTGAGAAGAGAGAATTGGAAAAACACAGGCAGGCAAATCTGCTTTGCACAGTATTACAATAGCCAAGATCTGGAAGTAACCAAAAAGTCCACCAACAGATGGGTGGGCAAAGAAGAACTCCTCCATGTACAGATGGAATATTCGCTAGGGAAAAAAATGAAACAATGCCATTTGCAGCAACATAGATGAGTCTAGACGTCATCACGCCACCTGTAGTAAGTGAAAAAGCCAAAGACACATATCCTATCATATCACTATTAGGAGTTACCTAAAAATTGATACCAATGAAGATATTTCCACAGAGAAAGGCAATCACAGATTCATTAAAAAAACTTATGGTTCACCAAATAGAAAGGTATGAGGATTGGATACATTACCATATTGGGGTTAACAGAGATACACACACTGTGAAATATATATCACCAAAGACCTACGGAAGACCAGGAGCAGACTACTCAACACTGTGTCATAACCTACATGGGAAAAGGATTTGAGGAAGTATAGATACATGTATATGTGTGAAAGAACCACATCTTACACACCTAGGACAAACAAAGCATTGTAATCAAATTTGCTGTGAGAAAAAATAAAAAGTAAATTACAAGTATGAACAAGAAATAATGAGACATAAACGTAAAGGGCTTTTTCCTGGCACATTCCATTCTAATTTACAGCCTAGAACACCACTTCCATTAAGGCTCTGTTTCCCTAGTAACCAAAATTGGTAAAGGAGAAAGGCTGCCACCTTGTGGCCGTTTCCTGCAAGAGCAGGTTTAAACTCACAGCTGATGGTCACTTAACTTTCACAAGGACTCAGGGCTGTAAAGCACACCTGCCCTAAAAAATTGTGCTGAAGTAGGGAATGGACAAAAAACTTCAAAACAGGCAAATGTTTCAAGAAGTGAGTATGAAGAGGCAAGTTTCACTCACTCTCGTTTAAAAAAAAGAGGAAAATGGATAAAAGCTCAACCTCAGGAACTGTTAGACCCATGCAATCTAATCTACAAAAAGTTTCAACTTACACCAGTCGACTGACCATTAGCAAAAAGTCTACAAACAATAAATGCTGAAGGGGTTTTAGAGAACTGTGTACCCTCTACTTGCTGGTGAGACATAAAAGGGTAACAGCCAATAATGAGAACAGAAAGGAGCCGTGTTTAAAAGTAAAAATGGAGGTACCATTCAATCCAGCAGGCGCACCATTGGACCTCTCACCTGAGAAGACAAGAATCGAGAAGACACAGGCTGCAAAAGCTGCAGTGCAGCCTTATTCACAATAGCCAAGACAGTGAAGCAATCAAAATGTCCAACAACAGGTGAATGGAGAAAGAAGAAGTGGTCCATGTACACAATGGAATATTAGCCATGGAAAACAATGAACCATTGCTCTTTGAGGCACCACAAATGAGTCTGGAGATAATCACGAAACATGAGCTAAGAAGGAAAGCAAAAGACCTATATTCTATGATATCACTTATAGGCGTTATCTAATAACTGACACAAATGAACATATTTCCACAGAGAAAGACACTCACAGACTTAGAAAACAAACTCTGCTCATCTAAAAGGAAAGGTGGGGGGAATGGATAAAGTAAGATTAGTGTTACTATATGTATACAAACACATATTATATACGTATCTCAAAAAGACCGACCATATAGCAAGGGAGGTCTGTGGAACCCTCTGTAACATTTTACATGGGAAGAGGATCTGTACGTGAATAGACATATATAATGTACAACTGAACCAGATTGGGTACACCTAGGACAAACAATATTCTAAGCCTTACAACAATTAAAAAAAATTTAAAAACCAAGAAGAAATAATGAGACATAAACTTATGGGGGTTTCTCCATGCACATTCCAATGTAATTTACAACCTAGGAACACGACTTCCAGAAAGGCTCTGCTGCCCTAGTACCCAGATTTGGGAATGGAGAAATGCCGCCTTCTTGAGGCCACTTCCCACAACAGCAGCTTTAAACCCATTGCTAAAGGTCACTAAATATTCACCAAACTTGCAGTTTGGTAAATGACACCTGCTCTCTAAAAAAATTCTGGGGTGGAAAATCGACCAAAAAATTCAAAAGAGGGCAACCTTCCAAGAAGACAATTTCAAGAGTTCTACTGTACTCCCAAATGTTTCCTTTTTTTAAGAGAAAAGAAAACGGCGGAGAAAAATGATGAGTTTTACGAATTTTCAAAACATGCAAACCCAAATGACAAAAATCTATCAGCTCACAGCAGCCAGAAGGGCCATTAGCATCAATGCTGCAAACTATAAATGCTGAAGCGATTGTGGAGAAATGCGTACCCTCGATTCTAAGGGGGACGTGGTAAGAGCCACTAATGACAACACAAACAAGGTGCTTTGAAAAGGGAAACACGGGGCTACCAGTCAATCAATCGCACCCACTGCTGGGCCTATCACCTGAGAAAATGAGAATCCAAAAGTCACAGGCTGGCAATCCTGCACTCCAACAATATTTACCAGAGCCAACACTTGGAAGCAATGAAAATGTCCATCAACTGAGGAATGCACAAAGTAGAAGTGGTCCATGTACACAGTAGAAAATTACTCCAATAAAAAATAAAAATTAAATTTAAAAATCCAACAAATTAAGGAGACATCAGCTTTTGTGGGTTTGTCCGGGCACCCTCCACTCGAATTTATAACCGAGAAACACCACAGGCCACAAGGGCTTTTCCCTAGTTACCAGGGTGGGGAACATAGATAGGCTGCCACCCTCTGGCAGTTACCTGCAAAAGCAGCTTTAAAGCCTGTGCAAACGGTCATTTCATAGGAACAAGTACTGCAGAACTGTAAATGAAACCTGCCCTCAAAATGTCTTGAGGGAGGTAATGGCCAAAACATTTCAAAATGTGACACATACTTTAAGAGAACACTTTGAAGAACTAAGGGGTAATCACAGCTTAAAAATAAAAAGGACATGCCTTAAAGCTCAATTTCAATGGATTATGAGGCACATGCGACTTCAACCACAAAGAGGTATCAGCGCACACTTGTCAGAATAACCATCAGCAAGAAAACTACAAAGAGTTAATGCTGAAGGTATTGTGGAGAAATGCATACCCTCAACTTCAAGTAGGATGTAACTTGGAAAGAGCCACGAATGAGAACAGAATGGACGTGCCCTGAAAAGGTAAACATTGAGCTACCATATGATCCAGCAGGCCCACTCCTCGCACTATAATCTGAGAAGAGAGAATTGGAAAAACACAGGCAGGCAAATCTGCTTTGCACAGTATTACAATAGCCAAGATCTGGAAGTAACCAAAAAGTCCACCAACAGATGGGTGGGCAAAGAAGAACTCCTCCATGTACAGATGGAATATTCGCTAGGGAAAAAAATGAAACAATGCCATTTGCAGCAACATAGATGAGTCTAGACGTCATCACGCCACCTGTAGTAAGTGAAAAAGCCAAAGACACATATCCTATCATATCACTATTAGGAGTTACCTAAAAATTGATACCAATGAAGATATTTCCACAGAGAAAGGCAATCACAGATTCATTAAAAAAACTTATGGTTCACCAAATAGAAAGGTATGAGGATTGGATACATTACCATATTGGGGTTAACAGAGATACACACACTGTGAAATATATATCACCAAAGACCTACGGAAGACCAGGAGCAGACTACTCAACACTGTGTCATAACCTACATGGGAAAAGGATTTGAGGAAGTATAGATACATGTATATGTGTGAAAGAACCACATCTTACACACCTAGGACAAACAAAGCATTGTAATCAAATTTGCTGTGAGAAAAAATAAAAAGTAAATTACAAGTATGAACAAGAAATAATGAGACATAAACGTAAAGGGCTTTTTCCTGGCACATTCCATTCTAATTTACAGCCTAGAACACCACTTCCATTAAGGCTCTGTTTCCCTAGTAACCAAAATTGGTAAAGGAGAAAGGCTGCCACCTTGTGGCCGTTTCCTGCAAGAGCAGGTTTAAACTCACAGCTGATGGTCACTTAACTTTCACAAGGACTCAGGGCTGTAAAGCACACCTGCCCTAAAAAATTGTGCTGAAGTAGGGAATGGACAAAAAACTTCAAAACAGGCAAATGTTTCAAGAAGTGAGTATGAAGAGGCAAGTTTCACTCACTCTCGTTTAAAAAAAAGAGGAAAATGGATAAAAGCTCAACCTCAGGAACTGTTAGACCCATGCAATCTAATCTACAAAAAGTTTCAACTTACACCAGTCGACTGACCATTAGCAAAAAGTCTACAAACAATAAATGCTGAAGGGGTTTTAGAGAACTGTGTACCCTCTACTTGCTGGTGAGACATAAAAGGGTAACAGCCAATAATGAGAACAGAAAGGAGCCGTGTTTAAAAGTAAAAATGGAGGTACCATTCAATCCAGCAGGCGCACCATTGGACCTCTCACCTGAGAAGACAAGAATCGAGAAGACACAGGCTGCAAAAGCTGCAGTGCAGCCTTATTCACAATAGCCAAGACAGTGAAGCAATCAAAATGTCCAACAACAGGTGAATGGAGAAAGAAGAAGTGGTCCATGTACACAATGGAATATTAGCCATGGAAAACAATGAACCATTGCTCTTTGAGGCACCACAAATGAGTCTGGAGATAATCACGAAACATGAGCTAAGAAGGAAAGCAAAAGACCTATATTCTATGATATCACTTATAGGCGTTATCTAATAACTGACACAAATGAACATATTTCCACAGAGAAAGACACTCACAGACTTAGAAAACAAACTCTGCTCATCTAAAAGGAAAGGTGGGGGGAATGGATAAAGTAAGATTAGTGTTACTATATGTATACAAACACATATTATATACGTATCTCAAAAAGACCGACCATATAGCAAGGGAGGTCTGTGGAACCCTCTGTAACATTTTACATGGGAAGAGGATCTGTACGTGAATAGACATATATAATGTACAACTGAACCAGATTGGGTACACCTAGGACAAACAATATTCTAAGCTTTACAACAATTAAAAAAAATTTAAAAACCAAGAAGAAATAATGAGACATAAACTTATGGGGGTTTCTCCATGCACATTCCAATGTAATTTACAACCTAGGAACACGACTTCCAGAAAGGCTCTGCTGCCCTAGTACCCAGATTTGGGAATGGAGAAATGCCGCCTTCTTGAGGCCACTTCCCACAACAGCAGCTTTAAACCCATTGCTAAAGGTCACTAAATATTCACCAAACTTGCAGTTTGGTAAATGACACCTGCTCTCTAAAAAAATTCTGGGGTGGAAAATCGACCAAAAAATTCAAAAGAGGGCAACCTTCCAAGAAGACAATTTCAAGAGTTCTACTGTACTCCCAAATGTTTCCTTTTTTTAAGAGAAAAGAAAACGGCGGAGAAAAATGATGAGTTTTACGAATTTTCAAAACATGCAAACCCAAATGACAAAAATCTATCAGCTCACAGCAGCCAGAAGGGCCATTAGCATCAATGCTGCAAACTATAAATGCTGAAGCGATTGTGGAGAAATGCGTACCCTCGATTCTAAGGGGGACGTGGTAAGAGCCACTAATGACAACACAAACAAGGTGCTTTGAAAAGGGAAACACGGGGCTACCAGTCAATCAATCGCACCCACTGCTGGGCCTATCACCTGAGAAAATGAGAATCCAAAAGTCACAGGCTGGCAATCCTGCACTCCAACAATATTTACCAGAGCCAACACTTGGAAGCAATGAAAATGTCCATCAACTGAGGAATGCACAAAGTAGAAGTGGTCCATGTACACAGTAGAAAATTACTCCAATAAAAAATAAAAATTAAATTTAAAAATCCAACAAATTAAGGAGACATCAGCTTTTGTGGGTTTGTCCGGGCACCCTCCACTCGAATTTATAACCGAGAAACACCACAGGCCACAAGGGCTTTTCCCTAGTTACCAGGGTGGGGAACATAGATAGGCTGCCACCCTCTGGCAGTTACCTGCAAAAGCAGCTTTAAAGCCTGTGCAAACGGTCATTTCATAGGAACAAGTACTGCAGAACTGTAAATGAAACCTGCCCTCAAAATGTCTTGAGGGAGGTAATGGCCAAAACATTTCAAAATGTGACACATACTTTAAGAGAACACTTTGAAGAACTAAGGGGTAATCACAGCTTAAAAATAAAAAGGACATGCCTTAAAGCTCAATTTCAATGGATTATGAGGCACATGCGACTTCAACCACAAAGAGGTATCAGCGCACACTTGTCAGAATAACCATCAGCAAGAAAACTACAAAGAGTTAATGCTGAAGGTATTGTGGAGAAATGCATACCCTCAACTTCAAGTAGGATGTAACTTGGAAAGAGCCACGAATGAGAACAGAATGGACGTGCCCTGAAAAGGTAAACATTGAGCTACCATATGATCCAGCAGGCCCACTCCTCGCACTATAATCTGAGAAGAGAGAATTGGAAAAACACAGGCAGGCAAATCTGCTTTGCACAGTATTACAATAGCCAAGATCTGGAAGTAACCAAAAAGTCCACCAACAGATGGGTGGGCAAAGAAGAACTCCTCCATGTACAGATGGAATATTCGCTAGGGAAAAAAATGAAACAATGCCATTTGCAGCAACATAGATGAGTCTAGACGTCATCACGCCACCTGTAGTAAGTGAAAAAGCCAAAGACACATATCCTATCATATCACTATTAGGAGTTACCTAAAAATTGATACCAATGAAGATATTTCCACAGAGAAAGGCAATCACAGATTCATTAAAAAAACTTATGGTTCACCAAATAGAAAGGTATGAGGATTGGATACATTACCATATTGGGGTTAACAGAGATACACACACTGTGAAATATATATCACCAAAGACCTACGGAAGACCAGGAGCAGACTACTCAACACTGTGTCATAACCTACATGGGAAAAGGATTTGAGGAAGTATAGATACATGTATATGTGTGAAAGAACCACATCTTACACACCTAGGACAAACAAAGCATTGTAATCAAATTTGCTGTGAGAAAAAATAAAAAGTAAATTACAAGTATGAACAAGAAATAATGAGACATAAACGTAAAGGGCTTTTTCCTGGCACATTCCATTCTAATTTACAGCCTAGAACACCACTTCCATTAAGGCTCTGTTTCCCTAGTAACCAAAATTGGTAAAGGAGAAAGGCTGCCACCTTGTGGCCGTTTCCTGCAAGAGCAGGTTTAAACTCACAGCTGATGGTCACTTAACTTTCACAAGGACTCAGGGCTGTAAAGCACACCTGCCCTAAAAAATTGTGCTGAAGTAGGGAATGGACAAAAAACTTCAAAACAGGCAAATGTTTCAAGAAGTGAGTATGAAGAGGCAAGTTTCACTCACTCTCGTTTAAAAAAAAGAGGAAAATGGATAAAAGCTCAACCTCAGGAACTGTTAGACCCATGCAATCTAATCTACAAAAAGTTTCAACTTACACCAGTCGACTGACCATTAGCAAAAAGTCTACAAACAATAAATGCTGAAGGGGTTTTAGAGAACTGTGTACCCTCTACTTGCTGGTGAGACATAAAAGGGTAACAGCCAATAATGAGAACAGAAAGGAGCCGTGTTTAAAAGTAAAAATGGAGGTACCATTCAATCCAGCAGGCGCACCATTGGACCTCTCACCTGAGAAGACAAGAATCGAGAAGACACAGGCTGCAAAAGCTGCAGTGCAGCCTTATTCACAATAGCCAAGACAGTGAAGCAATCAAAATGTCCAACAACAGGTGAATGGAGAAAGAAGAAGTGGTCCATGTACACAATGGAATATTAGCCATGGAAAACAATGAACCATTGCTCTTTGAGGCACCACAAATGAGTCTGGAGATAATCACGAAACATGAGCTAAGAAGGAAAGCAAAAGACCTATATTCTATGATATCACTTATAGGCGTTATCTAATAACTGACACAAATGAACATATTTCCACAGAGAAAGACACTCACAGACTTAGAAAACAAACTCTGCTCATCTAAAAGGAAAGGTGGGGGGAATGGATAAAGTAAGATTAGTGTTACTATATGTATACAAACACATATTATATACATATCTCAAAAAGACCGACCATATAGCAAGGGAGGTCTGTGGAACCCTCTGTAACATTTTACATGGGAAGAGGATCTGTACGTGAATAGACATATATAATGTACAACTGAACCAGATTGGGTACACCTAGGACAAACAATATTCTAAGCTTTACAACAATTAAAAAAAATTTAAAAACCAAGAAGAAATAATGAGACATAAACTTATGGGGGTTTCTCCATGCACATTCCAATGTAATTTACAACCTAGGAACACGACTTCCAGAAAGGCTCTGCTGCCCTAGTACCCAGATTTGGGAATGGAGAAATGCCGCCTTCTTGAGGCCACTTCCCACAACAGCAGCTTTAAACCCATTGCTAAAGGTCACTAAATAGTCACCAAACTTGCAGTTTGGTAAATGACACCTGCTCTCTAAAAAAATTCTGGGGTGGAAAATCGACCAAAAAATTCAAAAGAGGGCAACCTTCCAAGAAGACAATTTCAAGAGTTCTACTGTACTCCCAAATGTTTCCTTTTTTTAAGAGAAAAGAAAACGGCGGAGAAAAATGATGAGTTTTACGAATTTTCAAAACATGCAAACCCAAATGACAAAAATCTATCAGCTCACAGCAGCCAGAAGGGCCATTAGCATCAATGCTGCAAACTATAAATGCTGAAGCGATTGTGGAGAAATGCGTACCCTCGATTCTAAGGGGGACGTGGTAAGAGCCACTAATGACAACACAAACAAGGTGCTTTGAAAAGGGAAACACGGGGCTACCAGTCAATCAATCGCACCCACTGCTGGGCCTATCACCTGAGAAAATGAGAATCCAAAAGTCACAGGCTGGCAATCCTGCACTCCAACAATATTTACCAGAGCCAACACTTGGAAGCAATGAAAATGTCCATCAACTGAGGAATGCACAAAGTAGAAGTGGTCCATGTACACAGTAGAAAATTACTCCAATAAAAAATAAAAATTAAATTTAAAAATCCAACAAATTAAGGAGACATCAGCTTTTGTGGGTTTGTCCGGGCACCCTCCACTCGAATTTATAACCGAGAAACACCACAGGCCACAAGGGCTTTTCCCTAGTTACCAGGGTGGGGAACATAGATAGGCTGCCACCCTCTGGCAGTTACCTGCAAAAGCAGCTTTAAAGCCTGTGCAAACGGTCATTTCATAGGAACAAGTACTGCAGAACTGTAAATGAAACCTGCCCTCAAAATGTCTTGAGGGAGGTAATGGCCAAAACATTTCAAAATGTGACACATACTTTAAGAGAACACTTTGAAGAACTAAGGGGTAATCACAGCTTAAAAATAAAAAGGACATGCCTTAAAGCTCAATTTCAATGGATTATGAGGCACATGCGACTTCAACCACAAAGAGGTATCAGCGCACACTTGTCAGAATAACCATCAGCAAGAAAACTACAAAGAGTTAATGCTGAAGGTATTGTGGAGAAATGCATACCCTCAACTTCAAGTAGGATGTAACTTGGAAAGAGCCACGAATGAGAACAGAATGGACGTGCCCTGAAAAGGTAAACATTGAGCTACCATATGATCCAGCAGGCCCACTCCTCGCACTATAATCTGAGAAGAGAGAATTGGAAAAACACAGGCAGGCAAATCTGCTTTGCACAGTATTACAATAGCCAAGATCTGGAAGTAACCAAAAAGTCCACCAACAGATGGGTGGGCAAAGAAGAACTCCTCCATGTACAGATGGAATATTCGCTAGGGAAAAAAATGAAACAATGCCATTTGCAGCAACATAGATGAGTCTAGACGTCATCACGCCAGCTGTAGTAAGTGAAAAAGCCAAAGACACATATCCTATCATATCACTATTAGGAGTTACCTAAAAATTGATACCAATGAAGATATTTCCACAGAGAAAGGCAATCACAGATTCATTAAAAAAACTTATGGTTCACCAAATAGAAAGGTATGAGGATTGGATACATTACCATATTGGGGTTAACAGAGATACACACACTGTGAAATATATATCACCAAAGACCTACGGAAGACCAGGAGCAGACTACTCAACACTGTGTCATAACCTACATGGGAAAAGGATTTGAGGAAGTATAGATACATGTATATGTGTGAAAGAACCACATCTTACACACCTAGGACAAACAAAGCATTGTAATCAAATTTGCTGTGAGAAAAAATAAAAAGTAAATTACAAGTATGAACAAGAAATAATGAGACATAAACGTAAAGGGCTTTTTCCTGGCACATTCCATTCTAATTTACAGCCTAGAACACCACTTCCATTAAGGCTCTGTTTCCCTAGTAACCAAAATTGGTAAAGGAGAAAGGCTGCCACCTTGTGGCCGTTTCCTGCAAGAGCAGGTTTAAACTCACAGCTGATGGTCACTTAACTTTCACAAGGACTCAGGGCTGTAAAGCACACCTGCCCTAAAAAATTGTGCTGAAGTAGGGAATGGACAAAAAACTTCAAAACAGGCAAATGTTTCAAGAAGTGAGTATGAAGAGGCAAGTTTCACTCACTCTCGTTTAAAAAAAAGAGGAAAATGGATAAAAGCTCAACCTCAGGAACTGTTAGACCCATGCAATCTAATCTACAAAAAGTTTCAACTTACACCAGTCGACTGACCATTAGCAAAAAGTCTACAAACAATAAATGCTGAAGGGGTTTTAGAGAACTGTGTACCCTCTACTTGCTGGTGAGACATAAAAGGGTAACAGCCAATAATGAGAACAGAAAGGAGCCGTGTTTAAAAGTAAAAATGGAGGTACCATTCAATCCAGCAGGCGCACCATTGGACCTCTCACCTGAGAAGACAAGAATCGAGAAGACACAGGCTGCAAAAGCTGCAGTGCAGCCTTATTCACAATAGCCAAGACAGTGAAGCAATCAAAATGTCCAACAACAGGTGAATGGAGAAAGAAGAAGTGGTCCATGTACACAATGGAATATTAGCCATGGAAAACAATGAACCATTGCTCTTTGAGGCACCACAAATGAGTCTGGAGATAATCACGAAACATGAGCTAAGAAGGAAAGCAAAAGACCTATATTCTATGATATCACTTATAGGCGTTATCTAATAACTGACACAAATGAACATATTTCCACAGAGAAAGACACTCACAGACTTAGAAAACAAACTCTGCTCATCTAAAAGGAAAGGTGGGGGGAATGGATAAAGTAAGATTAGTGTTACTATATGTATACAAACACATATTATATACGTATCTCAAAAAGACCGACCATATAGCAAGGGAGGTCTGTGGAACCCTCTGTAACATTTTACATGGGAAGAGGATCTGTACGTGAATAGACATATATAATGTACAACTGAACCAGATTGGGTACACCTAGGACAAACAATATTCTAAGCTTTACAACAATTAAAAAAAATTTAAAAACCAAGAAGAAATAATGAGACATAAACTTATGGGGGTTTCTCCATGCACATTCCAATGTAATTTACAACCTAGGAACACGACTTCCAGAAAGGCTCTGCTGCCCTAGTACCCAGATTTGGGAATGGAGAAATGCCGCCTTCTTGAGGCCACTTCCCACAACAGCAGCTTTAAACCCATTGCTAAAGGTCACTAAATAGTCACCAAACTTGCAGTTTGGTAAATGACACCTGCTCTCTAAAAAAATTCTGGGGTGGAAAATCGACCAAAAAATTCAAAAGAGGGCAACCTTCCAAGAAGACAATTTCAAGAGTTCTACTGTACTCCCAAATGTTTCCTTTTTTTAAGAGAAAAGAAAACGGCGGAGAAAAATGATGAGTTTTACGAATTTTCAAAACATGCAAACCCAAATGACAAAAATCTATCAGCTCACAGCAGCCAGAAGGGCCATTAGCATCAATGCTGCAAACTATAAATGCTGAAGCGATTGTGGAGAAATGCGTACCCTCGATTCTAAGGGGGACGTGGTAAGAGCCACTAATGACAACACAAACAAGGTGCTTTGAAAAGGGAAACACGGGGCTACCAGTCAATCAATCGCACCCACTGCTGGGCCTATCACCTGAGAAAATGAGAATCCAAAAGTCACAGGCTGGCAATCCTGCACTCCAACAATATTTACCAGAGCCAACACTTGGAAGCAATGAAAATGTCCATCAACTGAGGAATGCACAAAGTAGAAGTGGTCCATGTACACAGTAGAAAATTACTCCAATAAAAAATAAAAATTAAATTTAAAAATCCAACAAATTAAGGAGACATCAGCTTTTGTGGGTTTGTCCGGGCACCCTCCACTCGAATTTATAACCGAGAAACACCACAGGCCACAAGGGCTTTTCCCTAGTTACCAGGGTGGGGAACATAGATAGGCTGCCACCCTCTGGCAGTTACCTGCAAAAGCAGCTTTAAAGCCTGTGCAAACGGTCATTTCATAGGAACAAGTACTGCAGAACTGTAAATGAAACCTGCCCTCAAAATGTCTTGAGGGAGGTAATGGCCAAAACATTTCAAAATGTGACACATACTTTAAGAGAACACTTTGAAGAACTAAGGGGTAATCACAGCTTAAAAATAAAAAGGACATGCCTTAAAGCTCAATTTCAATGGATTATGAGGCACATGCGACTTCAACCACAAAGAGGTATCAGCGCACACTTGTCAGAATAACCATCAGCAAGAAAACTACAAAGAGTTAATGCTGAAGGTATTGTGGAGAAATGCATACCCTCAACTTCAAGTAGGATGTAACTTGGAAAGAGCCACGAATGAGAACAGAATGGACGTGCCCTGAAAAGGTAAACATTGAGCTACCATATGATCCAGCAGGCCCACTCCTCGCACTATAATCTGAGAAGAGAGAATTGGAAAAACACAGGCAGGCAAATCTGCTTTGCACAGTATTACAATAGCCAAGATCTGGAAGTAACCAAAAAGTCCACCAACAGATGGGTGGGCAAAGAAGAACTCCTCCATGTACAGATGGAATATTCGCTAGGGAAAAAAATGAAACAATGCCATTTGCAGCAACATAGATGAGTCTAGACGTCATCACGCCAGCTGTAGTAAGTGAAAAAGCCAAAGACACATATCCTATCATATCACTATTAGGAGTTACCTAAAAATTGATACCAATGAAGATATTTCCACAGAGAAAGGCAATCACAGATTCATTAAAAAAACTTATGGTTCACCAAATAGAAAGGTATGAGGATTGGATACATTACCATATTGGGGTTAACAGAGATACACACACTGTGAAATATATATCACCAAAGACCTACGGAAGACCAGGAGCAGACTACTCAACACTGTGTCATAACCTACATGGGAAAAGGATTTGAGGAAGTATAGATACATGTATATGTGTGAAAGAACCACATCTTACACACCTAGGACAAACAAAGCATTGTAATCAAATTTGCTGTGAGAAAAAATAAAAAGTAAATTACAAGTATGAACAAGAAATAATGAGACATAAACGTAAAGGGCTTTTTCCTGGCACATTCCATTCTAATTTACAGCCTAGAACACCACTTCCATTAAGGCTCTGTTTCCCTAGTAACCAAAATTGGTAAAGGAGAAAGGCTGCCACCTTGTGGCCGTTTCCTGCAAGAGCAGGTTTAAACTCACAGCTGATGGTCACTTAACTTTCACAAGGACTCAGGGCTGTAAAGCACACCTGCCCTAAAAAATTGTGCTGAAGTAGGGAATGGACAAAAAACTTCAAAACAGGCAAATGTTTCAAGAAGTGAGTATGAAGAGGCAAGTTTCACTCACTCTCGTTTAAAAAAAAGAGGAAAATGGATAAAAGCTCAACCTCAGGAACTGTTAGACCCATGCAATCTAATCTACAAAAAGTTTCAACTTACACCAGTCGACTGACCATTAGCAAAAAGTCTACAAACAATAAATGCTGAAGGGGTTTTAGAGAACTGTGTACCCTCTACTTGCTGGTGAGACATAAAAGGGTAACAGCCAATAATGAGAACAGAAAGGAGCCGTGTTTAAAAGTAAAAATGGAGGTACCATTCAATCCAGCAGGCGCACCATTGGACCTCTCACCTGAGAAGACAAGAATCGAGAAGACACAGGCTGCAAAAGCTGCAGTGCAGCCTTATTCACAATAGCCAAGACAGTGAAGCAATCAAAATGTCCAACAACAGGTGAATGGAGAAAGAAGAAGTGGTCCATGTACACAATGGAATATTAGCCATGGAAAACAATGAACCATTGCTCTTTGAGGCACCACAAATGAGTCTGGAGATAATCACGAAACATGAGCTAAGAAGGAAAGCAAAAGACCTATATTCTATGATATCACTTATAGGCGTTATCTAATAACTGACACAAATGAACATATTTCCACAGAGAAAGACACTCACAGACTTAGAAAACAAACTCTGCTCATCTAAAAGGAAAGGTGGGGGGAATGGATAAAGTAAGATTAGTGTTACTATATGTATACAAACACATATTATATACGTATCTCAAAAAGACCGACCATATAGCAAGGGAGGTCTGTGGAACCCTCTGTAACATTTTACATGGGAAGAGGATCTGTACGTGAATAGACATATATAATGTACAACTGAACCAGATTGGGTACACCTAGGACAAACAATATTCTAAGCTTTACAACAATTAAAAAAAATTTAAAAACCAAGAAGAAATAATGAGACATAAACTTATGGGGGTTTCTCCATGCACATTCCAATGTAATTTACAACCTAGGAACACGACTTCCAGAAAGGCTCTGCTGCCCTAGTACCCAGATTTGGGAATGGAGAAATGCCGCCTTCTTGAGGCCACTTCCCACAACAGCAGCTTTAAACCCATTGCTAAAGGTCACTAAATAGTCACCAAACTTGCAGTTTGGTAAATGACACCTGCTCTCTAAAAAAATTCTGGGGTGGAAAATCGACCAAAAAATTCAAAAGAGGGCAACCTTCCAAGAAGACAATTTCAAGAGTTCTACTGTACTCCCAAATGTTTCCTTTTTTTAAGAGAAAAGAAAACGGCGGAGAAAAATGATGAGTTTTACGAATTTTCAAAACATGCAAACCCAAATGACAAAAATCTATCAGCTCACAGCAGCCAGAAGGGCCATTAGCATCAATGCTGCAAACTATAAATGCTGAAGCGATTGTGGAGAAATGCGTACCCTCGATTCTAAGGGGGACGTGGTAAGAGCCACTAATGACAACACAAAGAAGGTGCTTTGAAAAGGGAAACACGGGGCTACCAGTCAATCAATCGCACCCACTGCTGGGCCTATCACCTGAGAAAATGAGAATCCAAAAGTCACAGGCTGGCAATCCTGCACTCCAACAATATTTACCAGAGCCAACACTTGGAAGCAATGAAAATGTCCATCAACTGAGGAATGCACAAAGTAGAAGTGGTCCATGTACACAGTAGAAAATTACTCCAATAAAAAATAAAAATTAAATTTAAAAATCCAACAAATTAAGGAGACATCAGCTTTTGTGGGTTTGTCCGGGCACCCTCCACTCGAATTTATAACCGAGAAACACCACAGGCCACAAGGGCTTTTCCCTAGTTACCAGGGTGGGGAACATAGATAGGCTGCCACCCTCTGGCAGTTACCTGCAAAAGCAGCTTTAAAGCCTGTGCAAACGGTCATTTCATAGGAACAAGTACTGCAGAACTGTAAATGAAACCTGCCCTCAAAATGTCTTGAGGGAGGTAATGGCCAAAACATTTCAAAATGTGACACATACTTTAAGAGAACACTTTGAAGAACTAAGGGGTAATCACAGCTTAAAAATAAAAAGGACATGCCTTAAAGCTCAATTTCAATGGATTATGAGGCACATGCGACTTCAACCACAAAGAGGTATCAGCGCACACTTGTCAGAATAACCATCAGCAAGAAAACTACAAAGAGTTAATGCTGAAGGTATTGTGGAGAAATGCATACCCTCAACTTCAAGTAGGATGTAACTTGGAAAGAGCCACGAATGAGAACAGAATGGACGTGCCCTGAAAAGGTAAACATTGAGCTACCATATGATCCAGCAGGCCCACTCCTCGCACTATAATCTGAGAAGAGAGAATTGGAAAAACACAGGCAGGCAAATCTGCTTTGCACAGTATTACAATAGCCAAGATCTGGAAGTAACCAAAAAGTCCACCAACAGATGGGTGGGCAAAGAAGAACTCCTCCATGTACAGATGGAATATTCGCTAGGGAAAAAAATGAAACAATGCCATTTGCAGCAACATAGATGAGTCTAGACGTCATCACGCCACCTGTAGTAAGTGAAAAAGCCAAAGACACATATCCTATCATATCACTATTAGGAGTTACCTAAAAATTGATACCAATGAAGATATTTCCACAGAGAAAGGCAATCACAGATTCATTAAAAAAACTTATGGTTCACCAAATAGAAAGGTATGAGGATTGGATACATTACCATATTGGGGTTAACAGAGATACACACACTGTGAAATATATATCACCAAAGACCTACGGAAGACCAGGAGCAGACTACTCAACACTGTGTCATAACCTACATGGGAAAAGGATTTGAGGAAGTATAGATACATGTATATGTGTGAAAGAACCACATCTTACACACCTAGGACAAACAAAGCATTGTAATCAAATTTGCTGTGAGAAAAAATAAAAAGTAAATTACAAGTATGAACAAGAAATAATGAGACATAAACTTAAAGGGCTTTTTCCTGGCACATTCCATTCTAATTTACAGCCTAGAACACCACTTCCATTAAGGCTCTGTTTCCCTAGTAACCAAAATTGGTAAAGGAGAAAGGCTGCCACCTTGTGGCCGTTTCCTGCAAGAGCAGGTTTAAACTCACAGCTGATGGTCACTTAACTTTCACAAGGACTCAGGGCTGTAAAGCACACCTGCCCTAAAAAATTGTGCTGAAGTAGGGAATGGACAAAAAACTTCAAAACAGGCAAATGTTTCAAGAAGTGAGTATGAAGAGGCAAGTTTCACTCACTCTCGTTTAAAAAAAAGAGGAAAATGGATAAAAGCTCAACCTCAGGAACTGTTAGACCCATGCAATCTAATCTACAAAAAGTTTCAACTTACACCAGTCGACTGACCATTAGCAAAAAGTCTACAAACAATAAATGCTGAAGGGGTTTTAGAGAACTGTGTACCCTCTACTTGCTGGTGAGACATAAAAGGGTAACAGCCAATAATGAGAACAGAAAGGAGCCGTGTTTAAAAGTAAAAATGGAGGTACCATTCAATCCAGCAGGCGCACCATTGGACCTCTCACCTGAGAAGACAAGAATCGAGAAGACACAGGCTGCAAAAGCTGCAGTGCAGCCTTATTCACAATAGCCAAGACAGTGAAGCAATCAAAATGTCCAACAACAGGTGAATGGAGAAAGAAGAAGTGGTCCATGTACACAATGGAATATTAGCCATGGAAAACAATGAACCATTGCTCTTTGAGGCACCACAAATGAGTCTGGAGATAATCACGAAACATGAGCTAAGAAGGAAAGCAAAAGACCTATATTCTATGATATCACTTATAGGCGTTATCTAATAACTGACACAAATGAACATATTTCCACAGAGAAAGACACTCACAGACTTAGAAAACAAACTCTGCTCATCTAAAAGGAAAGGTGGGGGGAATGGATAAAGTAAGATTAGTGTTACTATATGTATACAAACACATATTATATACGTATCTCAAAAAGACCGACCATATAGCAAGGGAGGTCTGTGGAACCCTCTGTAACATTTTACATGGGAAGAGGATCTGTACGTGAATAGACATATATAATGTACAACTGAACCAGATTGGGTACACCTAGGACAAACAATATTCTAAGCTTTACAACAATTAAAAAAAATTTAAAAACCAAGAAGAAATAATGAGACATAAACTTATGGGGGTTTCTCCATGCACATTCCAATGTAATTTACAACCTAGGAACACGACTTCCAGAAAGGCTCTGCTGCCCTAGTACCCAGATTTGGGAATGGAGAAATGCCGCCTTCTTGAGGCCACTTCCCACAACAGCAGCTTTAAACCCATTGCTAAAGGTCACTAAATAGTCACCAAACTTGCAGTTTGGTAAATGACACCTGCTCTCTAAAAAAATTCTGGGGTGGAAAATCGACCAAAAAATTCAAAAGAGGGCAACCTTCCAAGAAGACAATTTCAAGAGTTCTACTGTACTCCCAAATGTTTCCTTTTTTTAAGAGAAAAGAAAACGGCGGAGAAAAATGATGAGTTTTACGAATTTTCAAAACATGCAAACCCAAATGACAAAAATCTATCAGCTCACAGCAGCCAGAAGGGCCATTAGCATCAATGCTGCAAACTATAAATGCTGAAGCGATTGTGGAGAAATGCGTACCCTCGATTCTAAGGGGGACGTGGTAAGAGCCACTAATGACAACACAAACAAGGTGCTTTGAAAAGGGAAACACGGGGCTACCAGTCAATCAATCGCACCCACTGCTGGGCCTATCACCTGAGAAAATGAGAATCCAAAAGTCACAGGCTGGCAATCCTGCACTCCAACAATATTTACCAGAGCCAACACTTGGAAGCAATGAAAATGTCCATCAACTGAGGAATGCACAAAGTAGAAGTGGTCCATGTACACAGTAGAAAATTACTCCAATAAAAAATAAAAATTAAATTTAAAAATCCAACAAATTAAGGAGACATCAGCTTTTGTGGGTTTGTCCGGGCACCCTCCACTCGAATTTATAACCGAGAAACACCACAGGCCACAAGGGCTTTTCCCTAGTTACCAGGGTGGGGAACATAGATAGGCTGCCACCCTCTGGCAGTTACCTGCAAAAGCAGCTTTAAAGCCTGTGCAAACGGTCATTTCATAGGAACAAGTACTGCAGAACTGTAAATGAAACCTGCCCTCAAAATGTCTTGAGGGAGGTAATGGCCAAAACATTTCAAAATGTGACACATACTTTAAGAGAACACTTTGAAGAACTAAGGGGTAATCACAGCTTAAAAATAAAAAGGACATGCCTTAAAGCTCAATTTCAATGGATTATGAGGCACATGCGACTTCAACCACAAAGAGGTATCAGCGCACACTTGTCAGAATAACCATCAGCAAGAAAACTACAAAGAGTTAATGCTGAAGGTATTGTGGAGAAATGCATACCCTCAACTTCAAGTAGGATGTAACTTGGAAAGAGCCACGAATGAGAACAGAATGGACGTGCCCTGAAAAGGTAAACATTGAGCTACCATATGATCCAGCAGGCCCACTCCTCGCACTATAATCTGAGAAGAGAGAATTGGAAAAACACAGGCAGGCAAATCTGCTTTGCACAGTATTACAATAGCCAAGATCTGGAAGTAACCAAAAAGTCCACCAACAGATGGGTGGGCAAAGAAGAACTCCTCCATGTACAGATGGAATATTCGCTAGGGAAAAAAATGAAACAATGCCATTTGCAGCAACATAGATGAGTCTAGACGTCATCACGCCACCTGTAGTAAGTGAAAAAGCCAAAGACACATATCCTATCATATCACTATTAGGAGTTACCTAAAAATTGATACCAATGAAGATATTTCCACAGAGAAAGGCAATCACAGATTCATTAAAAAAACTTATGGTTCACCAAATAGAAAGGTATGAGGATTGGATACATTACCATATTGGGGTTAACAGAGATACACACACTGTGAAATATATATCACCAAAGACCTACGGAAGACCAGGAGCAGACTACTCAACACTGTGTCATAACCTACATGGGAAAAGGATTTGAGGAAGTATAGATACATGTATATGTGTGAAAGAACCACATCTTACACACCTAGGACAAACAAAGCATTGTAATCAAATTTGCTGTGAGAAAAAATAAAAAGTAAATTACAAGTATGAACAAGAAATAATGAGACATAAACTTAAAGGGCTTTTTCCTGGCACATTCCATTCTAATTTACAGCCTAGAACACCACTTCCATTAAGGCTCTGTTTCCCTAGTAACCAAAATTGGTAAAGGAGAAAGGCTGCCACCTTGTGGCCGTTTCCTGCAAGAGCAGGTTTAAACTCACAGCTGATGGTCACTTAACTTTCACAAGGACTCAGGGCTGTAAAGCACACCTGCCCTAAAAAATTGTGCTGAAGTAGGGAATGGACAAAAAACTTCAAAACAGGCAAATGTTTCAAGAAGTGAGTATGAAGAGGCAAGTTTCACTCACTCTCGTTTAAAAAAAAGAGGAAAATGGATAAAAGCTCAACCTCAGGAACTGTTAGACCCATGCAATCTAATCTACAAAAAGTTTCAACTTACACCAGTCGACTGACCATTAGCAAAAAGTCTACAAACAATAAATGCTGAAGGGGTTTTAGAGAACTGTGTACCCTCTACTTGCTGGTGAGACATAAAAGGGTAACAGCCAATAATGAGAACAGAAAGGAGCCGTGTTTAAAAGTAAAAATGGAGGTACCATTCAATCCAGCAGGCGCACCATTGGACCTCTCACCTGAGAAGACAAGAATCGAGAAGACACAGGCTGCAAAAGCTGCAGTGCAGCCTTATTCACAATAGCCAAGACAGTGAAGCAATCAAAATGTCCAACAACAGGTGAATGGAGAAAGAAGAAGTGGTCCATGTACACAATGGAATATTAGCCATGGAAAACAATGAACCATTGCTCTTTGAGGCACCACAAATGAGTCTGGAGATAATCACGAAACATGAGCTAAGAAGGAAAGCAAAAGACCTATATTCTATGATATCACTTATAGGCGTTATCTAATAACTGACACAAATGAACATATTTCCACAGAGAAAGACACTCACAGACTTAGAAAACAAACTCTGCTCATCTAAAAGGAAAGGTGGGGGGAATGGATAAAGTAAGATTAGTGTTACTATATGTATACAAACACATATTATATACGTATCTCAAAAAGACCGACCATATAGCAAGGGAGGTCTGTGGAACCCTCTGTAACATTTTACATGGGAAGAGGATCTGTACGTGAATAGACATATATAATGTACAACTGAACCAGATTGGGTACACCTAGGACAAACAATATTCTAAGCCTTACAACAATTAAAAAAAATTTAAAAACCAAGAAGAAATAATGAGACATAAACTTATGGGGGTTTCTCCATGCACATTCCAATGTAATTTACAACCTAGGAACACGACTTCCAGAAAGGCTCTGCTGCCCTAGTACCCAGATTTGGGAATGGAGAAATGCCGCCTTCTTGAGGCCACTTCCCACAACAGCAGCTTTAAACCCATTGCTAAAGGTCACTAAATATTCACCAAACTTGCAGTTTGGTAAATGACACCTGCTCTCTAAAAAAATTCTGGGGTGGAAAATCGACCAAAAAATTCAAAAGAGGGCAACCTTCCAAGAAGACAATTTCAAGAGTTCTACTGTACTCCCAAATGTTTCCTTTTTTTAAGAGAAAAGAAAACGGCGGAGAAAAATGATGAGTTTTACGAATTTTCAAAACATGCAAACCCAAATGACAAAAATCTATCAGCTCACAGCAGCCAGAAGGGCCATTAGCATCAATGCTGCAAACTATAAATGCTGAAGCGATTGTGGAGAAATGCGTACCCTCGATTCTAAGGGGGACGTGGTAAGAGCCACTAATGACAACACAAAGAAGGTGCTTTGAAAAGGGAAACACGGGGCTACCAGTCAATCAATCGCACCCACTGCTGGGCCTATCACCTGAGAAAATGAGAATCCAAAAGTCACAGGCTGGCAATCCTGCACTCCAACAATATTTACCAGAGCCAACACTTGGAAGCAATGAAAATGTCCATCAACTGAGGAATGCACAAAGTAGAAGTGGTCCATGTACACAGTAGAAAATTACTCCAATAAAAAATAAAAATTAAATTTAAAAATCCAACAAATTAAGGAGACATCAGCTTTTGTGGGTTTGTCCGGGCACCCTCCACTCGAATTTATAACCGAGAAACACCACAGGCCACAAGGGCTTTTCCCTAGTTACCAGGGTGGGGAACATAGATAGGCTGCCACCCTCTGGCAGTTACCTGCAAAAGCAGCTTTAAAGCCTGTGCAAACGGTCATTTCATAGGAACAAGTACTGCAGAACTGTAAATGAAACCTGCCCTCAAAATGTCTTGAGGGAGGTAATGGCCAAAACATTTCAAAATGTGACACATACTTTAAGAGAACACTTTGAAGAACTAAGGGGTAATCACAGCTTAAAAATAAAAAGGACATGCCTTAAAGCTCAATTTCAATGGATTATGAGGCACATGCGACTTCAACCACAAAGAGGTATCAGCGCACACTTGTCAGAATAACCATCAGCAAGAAAACTACAAAGAGTTAATGCTGAAGGTATTGTGGAGAAATGCATACCCTCAACTTCAAGTAGGATGTAACTTGGAAAGAGCCACGAATGAGAACAGAATGGACGTGCCCTGAAAAGGTAAACATTGAGCTACCATATGATCCAGCAGGCCCACTCCTCGCACTATAATCTGAGAAGAGAGAATTGGAAAAACACAGGCAGGCAAATCTGCTTTGCACAGTATTACAATAGCCAAGATCTGGAAGTAACCAAAAAGTCCACCAACAGATGGGTGGGCAAAGAAGAACTCCTCCATGTACAGATGGAATATTCGCTAGGGAAAAAAATGAAACAATGCCATTTGCAGCAACATAGATGAGTCTAGACGTCATCACGCCACCTGTAGTAAGTGAAAAAGCCAAAGACACATATCCTATCATATCACTATTAGGAGTTACCTAAAAATTGATACCAATGAAGATATTTCCACAGAGAAAGGCAATCACAGATTCATTAAAAAAACTTATGGTTCACCAAATAGAAAGGTATGAGGATTGGATACATTACCATATTGGGGTTAACAGAGATACACACACTGTGAAATATATATCACCAAAGACCTACGGAAGACCAGGAGCAGACTACTCAACACTGTGTCATAACCTACATGGGAAAAGGATTTGAGGAAGTATAGATACATGTATATGTGTGAAAGAACCACATCTTACACACCTAGGACAAACAAAGCATTGTAATCAAATTTGCTGTGAGAAAAAATAAAAAGTAAATTACAAGTATGAACAAGAAATAATGAGACATAAACTTAAAGGGCTTTTTCCTGGCACATTCCATTCTAATTTACAGCCTAGAACACCACTTCCATTAAGGCTCTGTTTCCCTAGTAACCAAAATTGGTAAAGGAGAAAGGCTGCCACCTTGTGGCCGTTTCCTGCAAGAGCAGGTTTAAACTCACAGCTGATGGTCACTTAACTTTCACAAGGACTCAGGGCTGTAAAGCACACCTGCCCTAAAAAATTGTGCTGAAGTAGGGAATGGACAAAAAACTTCAAAACAGGCAAATGTTTCAAGAAGTGAGTATGAAGAGGCAAGTTTCACTCACTCTCGTTTAAAAAAAAGAGGAAAATGGATAAAAGCTCAACCTCAGGAACTGTTAGACCCATGCAATCTAATCTACAAAAAGTTTCAACTTACACCAGTCGACTGACCATTAGCAAAAAGTCTACAAACAATAAATGCTGAAGGGGTTTTAGAGAACTGTGTACCCTCTACTTGCTGGTGAGACATAAAAGGGTAACAGCCAATAATGAGAACAGAAAGGAGCCGTGTTTAAAAGTAAAAATGGAGGTACCATTCAATCCAGCAGGCGCACCATTGGACCTCTCACCTGAGAAGACAAGAATCGAGAAGACACAGGCTGCAAAAGCTGCAGTGCAGCCTTATTCACAATAGCCAAGACAGTGAAGCAATCAAAATGTCCAACAACAGGTGAATGGAGAAAGAAGAAGTGGTCCATGTACACAATGGAATATTAGCCATGGAAAACAATGAACCATTGCTCTTTGAGGCACCACAAATGAGTCTGGAGATAATCACGAAACATGAGCTAAGAAGGAAAGCAAAAGACCTATATTCTATGATATCACTTATAGGCGTTATCTAATAACTGACACAAATGAACATATTTCCACAGAGAAAGACACTCACAGACTTAGAAAACAAACTCTGCTCATCTAAAAGGAAAGGTGGGGGGAATGGATAAAGTAAGATTAGTGTTACTATATGTATACAAACACATATTATATACGTATCTCAAAAAGACCGACCATATAGCAAGGGAGGTCTGTGGAACCCTCTGTAACATTTTACATGGGAAGAGGATCTGTACGTGAATAGACATATATAATGTACAACTGAACCAGATTGGGTACACCTAGGACAAACAATATTCTAAGCCTTACAACAATTAAAAAAAATTTAAAAACCAAGAAGAAATAATGAGACATAAACTTATGGGGGTTTCTCCATGCACATTCCAATGTAATTTACAACCTAGGAACACGACTTCCAGAAAGGCTCTGCTGCCCTAGTACCCAGATTTGGGAATGGAGAAATGCCGCCTTCTTGAGGCCACTTCCCACAACAGCAGCTTTAAACCCATTGCTAAAGGTCACTAAATAGTCACCAAACTTGCAGTTTGGTAAATGACACCTGCTCTCTAAAAAAATTCTGGGGTGGAAAATCGACCAAAAAATTCAAAAGAGGGCAACCTTCCAAGAAGACAATTTCAAGAGTTCTACTGTACTCCCAAATGTTTCCTTTTTTTAAGAGAAAAGAAAACGGCGGAGAAAAATGATGAGTTTTACGAATTTTCAAAACATGCAAACCCAAATGACAAAAATCTATCAGCTCACAGCAGCCAGAAGGGCCATTAGCATCAATGCTGCAAACTATAAATGCTGAAGCGATTGTGGAGAAATGCGTACCCTCGATTCTAAGGGGGACGTGGTAAGAGCCACTAATGACAACACAAACAAGGTGCTTTGAAAAGGGAAACACGGGGCTACCAGTCAATCAATCGCACCCACTGCTGGGCCTATCACCTGAGAAAATGAGAATCCAAAAGTCACAGGCTGGCAATCCTGCACTCCAACAATATTTACCAGAGCCAACACTTGGAAGCAATGAAAATGTCCATCAACTGAGGAATGCACAAAGTAGAAGTGGTCCATGTACACAGTAGAAAATTACTCCAATAAAAAATAAAAATTAAATTTAAAAATCCAACAAATTAAGGAGACATCAGCTTTTGTGGGTTTGTCCGGGCACCCTCCACTCGAATTTATAACCGAGAAACACCACAGGCCACAAGGGCTTTTCCCTAGTTACCAGGGTGGGGAACATAGATAGGCTGCCACCCTCTGGCAGTTACCTGCAAAAGCAGCTTTAAAGCCTGTGCAAACGGTCATTTCATAGGAACAAGTACTGCAGAACTGTAAATGAAACCTGCCCTCAAAATGTCTTGAGGGAGGTAATGGCCAAAACATTTCAAAATGTGACACATACTTTAAGAGAACACTTTGAAGAACTAAGGGGTAATCACAGCTTAAAAATAAAAAGGACATGCCTTAAAGCTCAATTTCAATGGATTATGAGGCACATGCGACTTCAACCACAAAGAGGTATCAGCGCACACTTGTCAGAATAACCATCAGCAAGAAAACTACAAAGAGTTAATGCTGAAGGTATTGTGGAGAAATGCATACCCTCAACTTCAAGTAGGATGTAACTTGGAAAGAGCCACGAATGAGAACAGAATGGACGTGCCCTGAAAAGGTAAACATTGAGCTACCATATGATCCAGCAGGCCCACTCCTCGCACTATAATCTGAGAAGAGAGAATTGGAAAAACACAGGCAGGCAAATCTGCTTTGCACAGTATTACAATAGCCAAGATCTGGAAGTAACCAAAAAGTCCACCAACAGATGGGTGGGCAAAGAAGAACTCCTCCATGTACAGATGGAATATTCGCTAGGGAAAAAAATGAAACAATGCCATTTGCAGCAACATAGATGAGTCTAGACGTCATCACGCCACCTGTAGTAAGTGAAAAAGCCAAAGACACATATCCTATCATATCACTATTAGGAGTTACCTAAAAATTGATACCAATGAAGATATTTCCACAGAGAAAGGCAATCACAGATTCATTAAAAAAACTTATGGTTCACCAAATAGAAAGGTATGAGGATTGGATACATTACCATATTGGGGTTAACAGAGATACACACACTGTGAAATATATATCACCAAAGACCTACGGAAGACCAGGAGCAGACTACTCAACACTGTGTCATAACCTACATGGGAAAAGGATTTGAGGAAGTATAGATACATGTATATGTGTGAAAGAACCACATCTTACACACCTAGGACAAACAAAGCATTGTAATCAAATTTGCTGTGAGAAAAAATAAAAAGTAAATTACAAGTATGAACAAGAAATAATGAGACATAAACTTAAAGGGCTTTTTCCTGGCACATTCCATTCTAATTTACAGCCTAGAACACCACTTCCATTAAGGCTCTGTTTCCCTAGTAACCAAAATTGGTAAAGGAGAAAGGCTGCCACCTTGTGGCCGTTTCCTGCAAGAGCAGGTTTAAACTCACAGCTGATGGTCACTTAACTTTCACAAGGACTCAGGGCTGTAAAGCACACCTGCCCTAAAAAATTGTGCTGAAGTAGGGAATGGACAAAAAACTTCAAAACAGGCAAATGTTTCAAGAAGTGAGTATGAAGAGGCAAGTTTCACTCACTCTCGTTTAAAAAAAAGAGGAAAATGGATAAAAGCTCAACCTCAGGAACTGTTAGACCCATGCAATCTAATCTACAAAAAGTTTCAACTTACACCAGTCGACTGACCATTAGCAAAAAGTCTACAAACAATAAATGCTGAAGGGGTTTTAGAGAACTGTGTACCCTCTACTTGCTGGTGAGACATAAAAGGGTAACAGCCAATAATGAGAACAGAAAGGAGCCGTGTTTAAAAGTAAAAATGGAGGTACCATTCAATCCAGCAGGCGCACCATTGGACCTCTCACCTGAGAAGACAAGAATCGAGAAGACACAGGCTGCAAAAGCTGCAGTGCAGCCTTATTCACAATAGCCAAGACAGTGAAGCAATCAAAATGTCCAACAACAGGTGAATGGAGAAAGAAGAAGTGGTCCATGTACACAATGGAATATTAGCCATGGAAAACAATGAACCATTGCTCTTTGAGGCACCACAAATGAGTCTGGAGATAATCACGAAACATGAGCTAAGAAGGAAAGCAAAAGACCTATATTCTATGATATCACTTATAGGCGTTATCTAATAACTGACACAAATGAACATATTTCCACAGAGAAAGACACTCACAGACTTAGAAAACAAACTCTGCTCATCTAAAAGGAAAGGTGGGGGGAATGGATAAAGTAAGATTAGTGTTACTATATGTATACAAACACATATTATATACGTATCTCAAAAAGACCGACCATATAGCAAGGGAGGTCTGTGGAACCCTCTGTAACATTTTACATGGGAAGAGGATCTGTACGTGAATAGACATATATAATGTACAACTGAACCAGATTGGGTACACCTAGGACAAACAATATTCTAAGCCTTACAACAATTAAAAAAAATTTAAAAACCAAGAAGAAATAATGAGACATAAACTTATGGGGGTTTCTCCATGCACATTCCAATGTAATTTACAACCTAGGAACACGACTTCCAGAAAGGCTCTGCTGCCCTAGTACCCAGATTTGGGAATGGAGAAATGCCGCCTTCTTGAGGCCACTTCCCACAACAGCAGCTTTAAACCCATTGCTAAAGGTCACTAAATAGTCACCAAACTTGCAGTTTGGTAAATGACACCTGCTCTCTAAAAAAATTCTGGGGTGGAAAATCGACCAAAAAATTCAAAAGAGGGCAACCTTCCAAGAAGACAATTTCAAGAGTTCTACTGTACTCCCAAATGTTTCCTTTTTTTAAGAGAAAAGAAAACGGCGGAGAAAAATGATGAGTTTTACGAATTTTCAAAACATGCAAACCCAAATGACAAAAATCTATCAGCTCACAGCAGCCAGAAGGGCCATTAGCATCAATGCTGCAAACTATAAATGCTGAAGCGATTGTGGAGAAATGCGTACCCTCGATTCTAAGGGGGACGTGGTAAGAGCCACTAATGACAACACAAACAAGGTGCTTTGAAAAGGGAAACACGGGGCTACCAGTCAATCAATCGCACCCACTGCTGGGCCTATCACCTGAGAAAATGAGAATCCAAAAGTCACAGGCTGGCAATCCTGCACTCCAACAATATTTACCAGAGCCAACACTTGGAAGCAATGAAAATGTCCATCAACTGAGGAATGCACAAAGTAGAAGTGGTCCATGTACACAGTAGAAAATTACTCCAATAAAAAATAAAAATTAAATTTAAAAATCCAACAAATTAAGGAGACATCAGCTTTTGTGGGTTTGTCCGGGCACCCTCCACTCGAATTTATAACCGAGAAACACCACAGGCCACAAGGGCTTTTCCCTAGTTACCAGGGTGGGGAACATAGATAGGCTGCCACCCTCTGGCAGTTACCTGCAAAAGCAGCTTTAAAGCCTGTGCAAACGGTCATTTCATAGGAACAAGTACTGCAGAACTGTAAATGAAACCTGCCCTCAAAATGTCTTGAGGGAGGTAATGGCCAAAACATTTCAAAATGTGACACATACTTTAAGAGAACACTTTGAAGAACTAAGGGGTAATCACAGCTTAAAAATAAAAAGGACATGCCTTAAAGCTCAATTTCAATGGATTATGAGGCACATGCGACTTCAACCACAAAGAGGTATCAGCGCACACTTGTCAGAATAACCATCAGCAAGAAAACTACAAAGAGTTAATGCTGAAGGTATTGTGGAGAAATGCATACCCTCAACTTCAAGTAGGATGTAACTTGGAAAGAGCCACGAATGAGAACAGAATGGACGTGCCCTGAAAAGGTAAACATTGAGCTACCATATGATCCAGCAGGCCCACTCCTCGCACTATAATCTGAGAAGAGAGAATTGGAAAAACACAGGCAGGCAAATCTGCTTTGCACAGTATTACAATAGCCAAGATCTGGAAGTAACCAAAAAGTCCACCAACAGATGGGTGGGCAAAGAAGAACTCCTCCATGTACAGATGGAATATTCGCTAGGGAAAAAAATGAAACAATGCCATTTGCAGCAACATAGATGAGTCTAG